>NC_052506.1:1179791-1479791 GCF_014356525.2 Nilaparvata lugens | reverse complement strand
ATATGTGTATGTCGTGTTAACAATAAAGGAGTTTGAATTTTAATGGGAGCAACACCGGAGGATTTGCTCAGATCAATCATTTCATAAGGGCTGCTGGGGCCAGCAAAGGAGGAGAAGTAGGATGGTATCATGTGTCCTGTAACACATAAGTTCTTTCGTTTCACCAGTTTTTTGGGGCGTTTCATTCTATTGGGGTGTACTTTAAATGGGCGTTTCTGAATTGCTCGAGGGTTCGTAGCTAGTTTATCGTCTTTACTGTAGTTTACTTTGAAGAATTTCGGTTTAGTTTTTTTGTTAAAAGTTGTTTTAATGTAAGGTTCTTTTTCAATTTCTACATCCTTTTCACGATTGACATTCAGTTGTTCAGTGCGTGTTTGTTTTTCGGATTCAATTTTATTCTTTATCAACTTGTGAACTAAGTTCATTCTTTCTAAATATTGGTGAGACTGTTGTTCTGTCACCAATCTTTCCGTAACTCTGTTAACAAAAGGATTGTTTGATATGCCATAAGTTATTTCCATGGGAGTCTGTTGCCAGAGCTCGTAGAGCGTACATCGCTTATAACCATGTATTAGATGTATTAGTATGTTGAAATAAATAATTCTTTTTAAAAAGCCGGTTGGTTATTCCAACTATTCTATCAACTGCCACAAGTCTCATATCTGTGAAAATTTCAGGAGCACTGCACCATCTATGCAAAGTTTGATTTTAGATTCTCAATTATCAGGCTTCAGATACAATTTAAACAAAAAAATTTGAGTGGAAAAGATTGAGCGTAAAAATCTCTACAATTAATGTGCAATAATATTTTCACCTGAAATTGAAAATAAGCTCGAAATTCGAGAAAATGTGATTATCCAATTGCAAACTGTTGGCAACTGTTGATTCTATCAAATGATTCACTATGAAGAGATAGCAGACCTCGTATGTCTCCAGCGTTATTGTCCTGTCACCAGCTGGCTAAGATCTTTGTTTATAAGTAGACTTGATATGCGCTTGTACACTAGCGTCAGGTGATCAATTTTCATAACGGCAAGGAAAGTTGTGTGAGTGCGCCACACCAGATTTTTTGTAATCATGTCTATACTTTGAATAAACTCCTCTGGTCTTGTTGTACCCTCTACCAGAGACATTATTATCATTATTATTATCAATCATCATTTTTAATCGACAAATACTATTTTTTTGTTTAGCTTGTGACGATGGCTGTACCGGTCTACTGCTAGACAAGATGGACCACCTGGAACAGGTGCTGGCAGACGGGGCCGGCCACCTAGGCGGTGACGAGCACCTTCTGCCGCCCTGGGCTCAGCTGATGCAGGCCGACACGCACTTCGAGCATGCGCAGGACACATGGCTTGTCGCGCAGAACAACAGTCGACGTTTGGAGCTGTTGCCAGCTGATCAACAGCTGTCTAACAAAGGCTAGGCAGCTGCTCAACAAGGTAGCTAATATTCAGATTCATATTCAATATCGGGGCACCGAGCTTCGCTCGTTATTTATTTATTGACTCTTGATAAACTGAACACAATTCTTTAAAATGATTGGGGAAGTGCTAACAGGCACAGCCCAAAACTGTTTCATTCCCGAATTTTGATTTATACACTATAAATAGTCCAGAAAATAGGTTATGTTCCTTACACTTGGATTCAAGTTCAATTTTCTGTTCAAACATTTGAAAACAAAAAAAAAATATAATTCAGATTATATACATACCAAATTGTATAACAAAATAACACTCACTAATCACTTGAAATTGTCAAATAATGATCAACTTTGAAAATTATGATATACTCTAGTTTAGGAGGATTATCATGTCATGTCAACAAATCAGATTATGTTGATCAAATCGATTGAAAATTGTCTAGCTAATGTGCGAGATAAATTACTTTTAACATGAAGAGGAGAAACCCAATTCTCCCTCCACAGTTTGTAGCATAGTCACAGACGGACATCCTGTGCACAATTGGATGCGCCGTTTCATTTCGCTTCAGGTTCTTGTGATGAACACATCTCCGTAACATACACAAACATATCACTTTGGAACATTGCCAGTGGAGGGGAGCGAAGCGTTACAAAGCTCTCTCACACAGACACAAAAGAAGGAGAATGCTGCTAGGTAGTGGGAGAGATTAGTGGAGGATAGAGCATCGGACCTCTCCGTCTTTGAGAAAGAGCCGTGTTAAAAGAAATTTATCTCGCACTTTAGATAAAATTTCTCACTGATTGATTATGATTAGACAGCTGGAAATAATTCTGTCTCTCTCCCACACAGGCACACGCATCTTCTGTTATCGAGAGACGACGAAAATAATCATCATCTGTTTTTCAAGGATGAATTATCATTTTAATGTCGTTCAGCGAGTTTTCCAAAGAATGAGACCTAGTGCAATCGAATCTTTATATCATAAACCTACTATGTTCCAAATTTCATGAAAATCGTTAGAGCCGTTTTCGAGATCCGTAAAACATAAATAACCAGTTATAAAAATAGCCAGATATAAAAATAACCAGATATATAAATACAGAAATTGCTCGCTTAATATAATAGGATTGTCATGAACTGTAATTTTGGCGAGCGGATACATGTAACTTTTGACGAGCGAAGCGAGCCTGTGCACTCTACTTAAAACTTTCGCGACCGAAAGAAGCCATTAAAATTTCAACATTCATTTACAAAGTTAGACTAGATAAATTTTTAAAATGATAAAAATATAATATTTAGAAACTAATAAATAATATGTCAGTTACAGCTCATACTTATATAGTAACAGTCATCAATAAAATCTAGAAACATGAACATTGCACTCAAACGTAACAATATCGGGGACCGAGCTTTGCTCTGGAGTACAAAAGCATAAACAATTTATTACGAAAGATGAAATTACAATAACATTCATACAGAAATGTTCTATCTAATCACAGTAAATTGAGATTAATTCCCAGAGGAGTGCAAAAATTTCCCTCACAAAGGCCCAGTTGCACAAAAGCCGGTTGAATTTCAATCCTGATTAATTTCACGTGAACCAAATCAGAGAAGACCATTTCAAAAAGATGGATCTACTGGAATTAATCAGGATTGAAAATAACCCGACTTTTTTGCAACCGGCACTAATTACCTGATTGAATGATTACAAAAGTTTAACAGCTGAGTCATAATTTTGACACAGTCCCACACACATAAACTCGCTCACTCACTTCCATCATCAACAGACGACGAAATAATTAATATCAGCCGTTTTTCCAAGGATGAATAATTATTATCCTTTTAATGTCCTTCAGCGAGTTTTCCCTGGGATGAGACCTAGTGCAATCGAATTTTTATATTAAAAACCTACTATGTTCTGAATTTCGTGTGAATCGTTAAAGCCGTTTTTCCAAGGATGAATAATAATTATCCTTTTAACGTCCTTCAGCGAGTTTTCCCAGGGATGAGACCTAATGCAATTGAATCTTTATATTATAAACCTACTATGTTCTGAATTTCGTGTGAATCGTTAAAGCCGTTTTTGAGATCCAGTGAAATACAAGCATATAAACATCTAAACATATAAACAGAAATTGCTCGAATAATAGTATAGGATGACAGATTCTTAATACATTTTTTTCAGTCATATTTTTTTTCTGCCCTCAGGGCAGCTTTCATTATGAAAGTTGACGGGTGTGGCAATCCCGGGGATACCCGAGCAAGTGGTGGATGCACAGTAGCTAGTTGGCTTCAACATCAAGTGCCAAGGTGATGGGATGGGTGGCAGACGTCTCACCATCATCGTGAGCATCCACTGCGGGAGGAGATATACCTCTTGAAAAAACTAGGGACCATCAAGCTCCGGATGGTAGCACCCTTTAAGGGCTCCTTCCTAGGGTTACTAGGTGAAAACCGGCCAACGGTCTCGAAGGCGGATGAGGAGTAATCCCAACGGCGGAGAGAGCGGAAGAGCCTAGGGAGAAAACCCAAATAAAACCAGTGTGGGCAATGCTCTGTAAACTGTGGTGAAAGTAGTTTGCCTAGGAGAAGAAACTCTACACAAATTGACTGGCCCTCCAGGTTGGGGGTTGAATCGTTAGGCCAGCCCCCTGACATTCACAAAAATTTTACTTGCTAAAAATCCCAATAACAAGCCTCGGAATACGGACTGGAATAAACGGAAACAAAAACAAAGGACACGGAAACGATTGATGAATATTGGATGTTGGAACATACAGGGACTGAACACCAAACAGGAGCAGGTGTTCAAAGAACTCCTCCGGTACAAAATGGATATCGCAGTACTGAGTGAAACTAAGAAGAAGGGCCAAGGAAATAGCTTCAAAGATGGTTACATATACTTTTGGAGTGGAGTGGATAAATCAGCTAGGGCTAAGGCTGGTGTAGCCATGGCAGTAAGAAAGAACATGGAGAAAAATATAACAGACTGGAATCCTGTAGATGAAAGAATTATTACGGTTGACATGATAATACGGGGAAGAGAGGTGAAGATATTTGGTATTTATGCACCCACAGATGACTCTGATGTAAACACAAAGGACGCCTTTTTTGACAAACTCTCTGAGGAACTGATCAAAACAAAAAGCAGACAAGAAATAATCTTATTAGGGGACTTTAATGGAAGAGTAGGACAAAAAATAGACAGTGGAATAATTGGACGACATGGGGAGGATGTAGTGAATGATAACGGTATGAGATGGATTGAGTTGTGTGAGCAATATTCACTGAGAATATTGAACGGATTTTTCCTGCACAAGGATATACTTAAGTATACTTGGACGCAAAATACAAGGAATCTGAAATCGATAATTGATTATGTAGTGATTAACAAGACTCGGCCATAACACCTTACGATGTGAAAGTTTGGAGAGGAGCTGAATGTGGTTCGGATCATCGTCTTGTGAAAGCCCCGGTCAATATCAAATACAATAAGAGACAAAGACTGCAGGAACAGAACAATAGAGGGGAAATCGCAACATCATACAATATAGATGGTTTAAAGAATGAATCCACAAGTTTTCTTTATAAACTGCGTTTGGCACAAAAATTAAAAGATGACATTACCGGCACAGCAGAAGAAATGTATTAATATGAAGAACAAAATTCAGAAGGCAGCAATAGAAGCATTAGGTCCAAAAGTAAAAACGAAACACAGTAATTATTGGTGGACTGACGATCTAAAAGATCTGGTGGAAGAAAAGAAGAAGCTGTATCATAAATTTTTAGTATCTAAGGATGTCGAAGACAGGAAAAATTATAATAGAATTAAATACACAGTGAAAAAGGAAATAATAAAAGCGAAAAACCAAACTTGGGATGAAAAATGTGCAGAAATAAGCTCAATGATTGGAGGATCTAGGTCTAGGGAAGCTTGGGCCACTATAAACAATCTAAAAAAAAATTTGAATGAAAAAGAAAATTAATCCTATAAGAATAGAACAATGGAAGGAGCATTATAATATCTTTGACAGAGCACCGTACTGATATCTAGAGACAGGAGTAGATGTGGAGGAAATAGTAATAAGAGAAGCAGAGCCAATTAAGTTAGAAGAATAAAAACAGCACTGCTTAAAATGAAGAATAATAAAGCCCCAGGACCAGGTGATTTGCCTATCGAGCTAATTAAAAACGCCACCATGAGAATGCTGGAACTGCTGTGTGAAATTTTTAACAGGTGTTTGAAAGGAGATCAGATTCCTAAAGACTGGAAGATATCATATATACATTCCATTTACAAAAAGGAAATCGAAGGGATTGTAATAATTATCGAGGTATTAGTGTAACATCATCCATTGGAAAGCTTTATGAAAGAGTTTTAAAAAATAGAATTGAACAGGAAATAATAGAAATAGAGGAGCAAAGTGGATTCAGACCAGGCCGTTCCTGTGTGGACAATCTATTCACCCTGAGACATCTAATAGAAAAGCGACTAGCAAGAGGTATGGAATTGCATGCTACTTTTATAGATCTGTGTAAAGCATTTGATTCAGTTCCATTACAGAAATTATGGCTCACAATGAAGGAAGCAGGCGTAAATAATGTGTTCATAAATGCAGTGAAAGCATTGTACAAGGAAAATCAAGCTGTAATAAAAATTGGCGATAAAAACTCTGAAGCCTTTTCTCAAACCAAAGGGTCAAACAGGTTCCTGCCTCTCTCCACCCTATTCAAATTTATATGTGTACTGCTCTAAAGAAATGGACAAAAAAATGCAGCCAATGGGAATTGAGCTGGAGGATTCCAAGGTACATACATTCCTCTTCGCGGATGATCAGGTAGTTTTAGCAGAAGATCATCAGGACATGACCTATATGATAATAAAATTGATAGAAGAATACAAAAAATGGGGCTTGGAGTTAACACAGAAAAGACACAATATATGCAGTTTGGAGGCACAGGACAGGATATTGAGATTAATTCCCAGAGGAGTGCAAAAATTTCCCTCACAAAGGCCCAGTTGCACAAAAGCCGGTTGAATTTTAATCCTGATTAATTTCACGTGAACCAAATTAGAGAAAACCATTTCAAAAAGATGGATCTACTGGAATTAATCAGGATTGAAAATAACCCGGTTTTTTTGCAACCTGCACTAATTACCTGATTGAATGATTACAAAAGTTCAACAGCTGAGTCATAATTTTGACACAGTCCCACACACATAAACTCGCTCACTCACTTCCATCATCAACAGACGACGAAATAATTATTATCAGCTGCTTTTCCAGGGATGAATAATAATTATCCTTTTAATGTCCTTCAGCGAATTTTCCCAGGGATGAGACCTAGTGCAATCGAATTTTTATATTATAAACCCAATATGTTCTGAATTTTGTGTGAATCGTTAAAGCCGTTTTTGAGATCCAGTGAAATACAAACATAAATATCTAAACATAATATAAACAGAAATTGTTCGTTTAATAGTATAGGATGACAGATTCTTAATACATTTTTTTCTCTAATCAGTTTATTAGGGATTGCTGAACTATAGGGACACTGTTTGGCCTTCACTGGCCTTCGTTGGCCTCCGCTCGGGAAAAAATCGGTGCGATGGTCAACAGGCAAACCACCCATCCACACTCTGGCCCTTTAATTAGACTATTATTTTATTTTATTATTATCCTAATTGAATACTAGGCATTCTAATTTATAGATAGCAACATTTTCATCTTCGTTTAGAAATTCCTTATAATTTCTAATTTCTTGTTTGATTTTTTTAGGCGAAAAAGCTGGAGAAAAACTGCCATAACACCACTGTTCATGCGCTTGTATTGAAAGAGGAAGCAGATGTGCTGTTGTCTGAGATAAACGGACTTGAAAATGAAAGCAAAGGTGAGTAGAACCAGAAAGTTTTAAGATGTCTTTAGGATGAAATCGTGCCTAATTTGCGAATAGATTAATTACCTCTCGGTCAATATCAAGAGCAACCAAGTTACAGGACACTGATGTGACCGATAATCATATACGGCTCAAAAAAGGCAATTTAACAACAGTTGATGCCTCTAAACTATAGAGAAAAGATAGTTGAATAAAAACAAACACATTTTGTCAAATTCTAAACAGTTTTATTCGGTACATGACCGTAGTTTCGTGACCACAACGGTCACATTTTCAAGTCAGTCAACTTGAAAATGTGACCGATGTGGTCACGAAACCATGGTCGTGTACTGAATAAAACTGTGTAGAACTTGACAACATATGTGTGTTTTTATTCAATTATGGACCGGTTCTACAATATTGACGATGACTCAGTCGAATTTTTGAGAAAAGATAGCATGAGTAGGTATCCCATGGTATAGGTCGTTTATGTTCCAAATTTTAAACCGATTACTGTCGACTACTGTTTTGTTGGGGTGAGAGTAGTGTAAGAACGGCACAGTATGAGAGACTACCAGTGTCACACGACTACTGTGTCAGTACTGTGTCTATACCAGTGTCACATCGACTACTGTTTTGTTGGGGTGAGAGTAGTGTAAGAACGGCACAGTATGAGAGACTACCAGCGTCACAAAGCTTCACGAAATATAACTACTAGGTCTTGAGTTAACAGTGAAATTTGGAACATAAACGACCTATACCATGAGAATCTTCTTATGCTATCTTTTCTCCATGTCTAAACTGAGATCTTTCGAGAGGAAGATTATTAGGCGCATATATTGATTACAATAGAGTCAGTCGAATGATGTTATAAATGAAATTCTAAAGGGTGAGGATGTGGTAGTTTCATCAAGTCATAAAGACTTCGCTGGGCTGGTCATGTTGAGAGAATGTCAGATCATCAAATGCCAAAAGCAATTTATAAGGCCAAGATGGCAGAAGATGACAGGGGAGACCACGCACCCGATGGAGGATAAAGTGGAGGATGGTCTCCGGAGGACAGGAGACGAAAGACATGTGACCGGTGTTGTGTGGAGGGCTCTTGTGCGAGAGGCTGAAGCTCACTTCAAACTGTCATGCCAGGAGAAGTAGAAGAAATATCTTTAGATATTACATAGATATCTTTAGATCTGCATGCTATCAACAAAGGCAGATCTTTGAATATTCTAGAGGCTTTAGAAATAACAAGAGTAATTAAGGAAAATTCCCAGTATAGTTTAGGATGACAGATTCTTAATACATTTTTTTCTCTAATCAGTTTACTAGGAGTTGCTGAACTATAGGGACACTGTCTGGCCTTCATTGGCCTTCACTGGCCTTCGTTGGCCTCCGCTCGGGAAAAAATCGGTGTGATGGTCAACAGGCAAACCACCCATCCACACTCTGGCCCTTTAATTAGACTATAATTGAATACTAGACATTCTAATTTATAGATAGCAACATTTTCATCTTCGTTTAGAAATTCCTTATAATTTCTAATTTCTTGTTTGATTTTTTAGGCGAAAAAGCTGGAGAAGAACTGCCATAACACCACTGTTCATGCGCTGGTATTGAAAGAGGAAGCAGATGTGCTATTGTCTGAGATAAACGGACTTGAAAATGAAAGCAAAGGTGAGTAGAACCAGAAAGTTTTAAGATGTCTTTAGGATGAAATCGTGCCTAATTTGCGAATAGATTAATTACCTCTCGGTCAATATCAAGAGCAACCAAGTTACAGGACACTGATGGGACCGATTATCATATACGGCTCAAAAAAGGCAATTTAACAGCAGTTGATGCCTCTAAACTATAGAGAAAAGATAGTTGAATAAAAACAAACACATTTTGTCAAATTCTAAACAGTTTTATTCGGTACATGACCGTAGTTTCGTGACCACAACGGTCACATTTTCAAGTCAGTCAACTTGAAAATGTGACCGATGTGGTCACGAAACCATGGTCGTGTACTGAATAAAACTGTGTAGAACTTGACAACATATGTGTGTTTTTATTCAATTATGGACCGGTTCTACAATATTGACGATGACTCAGTCGAATTTTTGAGAAAAGATAGCATGAGTAGGTATCCCATGGTATAGGTCGTTTATGTTCCAAATTTTAAACCGATTACTGTCGACTACTGTTTTGTTGGGGTGAGAGTAGTGTAAGAACGGCACAGTATGAGAGACTACCAGTGTCACACGACTACTGTGTCAGTACTGTGTCTGTACCAGTGTCACATCGACTACTGTTTTGTTGGGGTGAGAGTAGTGTAAGAACGGCACAGTATGAGAGACTACCAGCGTCACAAAGCTTCACGAAATATAACTACTAGGTCTTGAGTTAACAGTGAAATTTGGAACATAAACGACCTATACCATGAGAATCTTCTTATGCTATCTTTTCTCCATGTCTAAACTGAGATCTTTCGAGAGGAAGATTATTAGGCGCATATATGGATTACAATAGAGTCAGTCGAATGATGTTATAAATGAAATTCTAAAGGGTGAGGATGTGGTAGTTTCATCAAGTCATAAAGACTTCGCTGGGCTGGTCATGTTGAGAGAATGTCAGATCATCAAATGCCAAAAGCAATTTATAAGGCCAAGATGGCAGAAGATGACAGGGGAGACCACGCACCCAATGGAGGATAAAGTGGAGGATGGTCTCCGGAGGACAGGAGACGAAAGACATGTGACCGGTGTTGTGTGGAGGGCTCTTGTGCGAGAGGCTGAAGCTCACTTCAAACTGTCATGCCAGGAGAAGTAGAAGAAATATCTTTAGATATTACATAGATATCTTTAGATCTGCATGCTATCAACAAAGGCAGATCTTTGAATATTCTAGAGGCTTTAGAAATAACAAGAGTAATTAAGGAAAATTCCCAGTATAGTTTAAATGACCAGATTCATTTTAACCAATACAACACTACGAATTTAGTTTTATCATAAAATTGTAAGCATTCATTAGTCAATAGTTTTTCCATTTACATGTTTGTTTTATTATCTTTCACACTTGTTTTCTTGGTTCTTATTTTGTACTGAGAGTAAATTATGTTATTGTGGCGATTTTGTTGCTTAAGCCGCCATTTTGTCACACTGTTGAGTGGGAGGAGACTGTCTAACGCCAATGGCAGGCGTTAATGCCCTTGACCAATAGCAGTACTCGCCTACTAGTATAAATTCTGCTGCTCTTGTATTTAGTTTTAGTTTATCAGAGATTGACAATGGTTTCGTGAACTCACCGGTCACATTTTCAAGTCAGTCAACTTGAAAATGTGACCGATGTGGTCACGAAACCATGGTCACTACTGAATATTATTATAATATTATTCAATATTATAATATTATAATATTATTCACTACTGAATAAAACTGTGTAGAATTTGACAACATCTGTGTGTTTTTATTCAATTATGGAACGGTTCTACAATATTGACGATGACTCAGTCGAGTTTTTGAGAAAAGATAGCATAAGTAGGTATCTCATGGTATAGGTCGTTTATGTTCCAAATTTTAAACCGATTACTGTCGACTACTGTTTTGTTGGGGTGAGAGTAGTGTAAGAACGGCACAGTATGAGAGACTACCAGTGTCACACGACTACTGTGTCAGTACTGTGTCTGTACCAGTGTCACATCGACTACTGTTTTGTTGGGGTGAGAGTAGTGTAAGAACGGCACAGTATGAGAGACTACCAGCGTCACAAAGCTTCACGAAATATAACTACTAGGTCTTGAGTTAACAGTGAAATTTGGAACATAAACGACCTATACCATGAGAATCTTCTTATGCTATCTTTTCTCCATGTCTAAACTGAGATCTTTCGAGAGGAAGATTATTAGGCGCATATATGGATTACAATAGAGTATGTAATAGACGGTCGAATGATGTTATAAATGAAATTCTAAAGGGTGAGGATGTGGTAGTTTCATCAAGTCATAAAGACTTCGCTGGGCTGGTCATGTTGAGAGAATGTCAGATCATCAAATGCCAAAAGCAATTTATAAGGCCAAGATGGCAGAAGATGACAGGGGAGACCACGCACCCGATGGAGGATAAAGTGGAGGATGGTCTCCGGAGGACAGGAGACGAAAGACATGTGACCGGTGTTGTGTGGAGGGCTCTTGTGCGAGAGGCTGAAGCTCACTTCAAACTGTCATGCCAGGAGAAGTAGAAGAAATATCTTTAGATATTACATAGATATCTTTAGATCTGCATGCTATCAACAAAGGCAGATCTTTGAATATTCTAGAGGCTTTAGAAATAACAAGAGTAATTAAGGAAAATTCCCAGTATAGTTTAAATGACCAGATTCATTTTAACCAATACAACACTACGAATTTAGTTTTATCATAAAATTGTAAGCATTCATTAGTCAATAGTTTTTCCATTTACATGTTTGTTTTATTATCTTTCACACTTGTTTTCTTGGTTCTTATTTTGTACTGAGAGTAAATTATGTTATTGTGGCGATTTTGTTGCTTAAGCCGCCATTTTGTCACACTGTTGAGTGGGAGGAGACTGTCTAACGCCAATGGCAGGCGTTAATGCCCTTGACCAATAGCAGTACTCGCCTACTAGTATAAATTCTGCTGCTCTTGTATTTAGTTTTAGTTTATCAGAGATTGACAATGGTGTAATAACCGAAACTGGTCTTTCTAAGTATCAATAAATCTGTGGTTTTTTACAATTTCTTAGTCTTTTTCATTCAATCTTCAGATATATCTTATAAGATAAGACGATATTTCACAAGAATCCAACATTTTATCAGTAGTAAATATAATAGGAAACTGGTAATTGAAATTCCTACCTGGATAGTTTCAAACAAATAGATTCTAGTTTATGCTGCTTTTATCAAGAGAAATTTCTTCCTAGCTTCTTCTCCTAATTTCTTCCTGTTGATGCGTTTTATTTTGTTATTCTCTTTTAATTTTGACAATTTTTGTTCAGGAATTGTTTCTCGGCTGCAAAGCTACGGCCTGAGCGAGAATCAGCTGGTGAGTGTAGTGGCTGCACTGAAGGAGGCAAGACAACATCTGGCCAGGATAAGGGACACTGACCTTGAACCGAACAACGAGCTCACCATGCGGGTGCTAACGTTAGTTAAACTAATTTTAATTCCAGTTAATATTCTATTCAAATAAGTTAGTTAATGGATGTTAGTTATTAGTATAATAGTGATTTATTTATTCATTCATAGACAATAGATACAATCCAGGTGTAAACAACAAACATTCGTCCAAAACTGCTTTCAAAATTAATTCAAAATAAACAGTCCAGGGTTATGTTATTTAATTCAGTTCTATTCTATAGTGAGGTCCACGTTAAGGTGCGTACAGATATACGCGCCGCGAACATGAGCAATTCACTTTTAATCAGCTGACTATATCTGTATTTTTACAGAAACGGTAAGATACAGCACGGTATTTAGATAAAAACGGTAGAGGTCATGAAGTGTGTGCGCAGTGCCCAGCCAGCTTGATTGCGTCATCGCCACCTACCGAGGTTTTCAACACCTATTGGCAATTTATGAAACTTATTTGTTAAAAACAGATGATTGGATATAAAATGACGTCAGCCACACCGGAAATTTAGCACAAACATGCGCGTGACACCTACCGTCTTCTTCTATATACCGTGAGATACAGATATAAAAAGCTTGGCATCAGCTGATTAAAAGTGAATTGCTCATGTTCGCGGCGCGTATATCTGTACGCACCTTAATAATGGCAGTGGAGAAAGATAGGAGAACAGCATTTGACCAGGATAAGGGATACTGGTCTTAAATCTTACAAGGAGCTTAACATGTGGGTGCTAACGTCAGTATGTTTAATTCAAGTTAAATATTTTATTTAGTTGGTTGTTAGCTGTTGGTTATTATAGTTAGTGATTTTTCATTCAGTAAAATGAAATGAAAAAATTCTTTATTAGGCGGAGTTAGGACTTTTAAGTCCTCTCTACCACTCAACCTTCAGTAACTTCCTAGAGAAAACACAGCTTAAGAAGATATCCCATGATAGTTTGTCTTCCAAATATCAAACCGATATTAATTTGGCTAACTCAAGCCGATTACTGTCGAACAATTAACGATCTGGCCGCACCGATCACAGGGCATTTGGCGGGGATGATCAGCTGTTCAGCTCTGTGAAAGTCGCTCCCCTACCGCTTGTCTGTGTCTCATGATATGTCATCGGAGGTTGAACAAAATTAACCTCTTAATTATTAAACGAGAATTCAAAGGTATTATTTATCGATTAGTGTTTGAATAAATGCAATTTTCATCTGTACCCTCGTACTATTTCTCTTGAACAGAATGAGGCTTTTGTACTGATAATCGAATGGTGGATAATTCCTGTTCTTCCAACTTTGGATAATATTATTAATGCTTTTTCAGGTATTGCAACGCCACTCTGAACGAACTGAAAGAGAAAATCGGAGACAAAGAGAGACTGAACAGCTTGAAGGATCGTCTCAACAAGCTGCTCGAGCAAATCGCCGATATGAAACTGATCGTCACTGGAGTTATGGGCAAATCTAACGAGGTAATCCCAATAATACAGTATCTAATATAGTGCTTGAGAGGATACAAGTCTAATAGGCTGCCTCTATAGTGAGACCCCCGTTATAATGCCAGTATTTGATCAACATTGGTTAAGGGATATTGCATTTTTTGTATATGACAGCCTCACTCAAAATCAATGTGTTATTGGAGGGCTTCATTAACAAAGTTTTTCATGCGTTTTGTATGTAATTTTAAAAAAAACTGTGAATAACAAATAGTGAGTAGGTTTTTGATTTTGTATTCAAATTTTTTAAATGAGTGCAATATTTCTAAAGTTTTTAATTTATTGTGATACATTCTGTGATTCATTTAGAGTATAAAATCAACCTTCAAAATTCAAAATTTCAAATCATCATTCCTGGACCGAAAATCAAGTGACGAAGCAGTGTGTGATTACATAACCTTATCTTTTGGACAACATTAACATTTTATCAAAATTTTTGGAGAGAAATAGTACAGGCTTAGCCTAGTTTTCCTTAATTGTCTTAATTGTATTATGATTATAGTATTTTATACAATAAATAAATAAAAAAATAAATAATTTATATTAAGGATTACTTTTTTAATGTTGCATTTCTCTATTATAGTCTTATTGAACATCTATCTTTCTCTTCAAAATTTTATTTTCTACAAGTTCTGTAAAAAAATATTCTGTGTTTATTGTACATTTAACATACTAAATCTGCTTCAAACCTCAAATGAACTTGTTTTTCGGGACCACATTTAGCGTATTTCGTCACATATCTTGAAAATTACTGTAGCTACAGGTCTGGAAACGGTTTTTTTTTTCAATTTTTCAGTTCATTTTACATAAATTACGCTAATTGTACATCTTAATTAACAGCCAACAAATACCCGTAGGGCTTAGTTTCGGCAGGGGAACTGAAATTCAGACGAAATCTTTCACTCTGTATAACTTGGTAACGAAGCATTTTCGGACCTATGTTAATTAGAACTTTTTTCTTCTTTTGATGTGAGGAATCACGCCCTGACTTATGTGCACCTTTTTTCAGAACACTCTGTAGAAGTCACTTGATTTTAAGGCTTTCTATACATTTGTTTGTATTTTCAGGTGATAAAGCTAAACGACAAGAACCGCCAGATTTATAAAAATGTGGGCAAAACAGTGGATCTTTCACTGGGTTTTGAGGAGGACGTTGCAAAGTTGATGAGAGAGAGTACCGACTTGAAAAATCTGGCGTCTGTGCTTCTGGGGGAGGCCGAGGATAATATTGAGGTAAAATAAAAATGCAAAAAAATGAATAATTATTCTATCTTTCATGTTTCCTGGACATGAGGAGATGGCATATCACAATACAACATTTTACCCAGTGCTAAGCACGGGTAACCTACTAATTTTTTAATAAAATTTGTTGATGAGTGAGTCAATATTGTTCTAAATAACTAAGAAGTCAAAGGTAGTAAATAATAAGAAGGTGAACAATTAAAAAGTCGAAGCTATGTTTCAGCAAATTATCTTTTAATATCGGGACACCGAGCTTCGCTCGTTATTTATTTATTGATAAACAGAGCACAATTCTTCAAAATGATTGAGGAAGGACAAACAGGCACAGCCCAAAACTGTTTCTTCCCCCAATTTTGATTTATACACTATAAATGGTCCAAAAAGTAGGCTATGTTTCATACACTTGAATTCAGGTCCAATTTTCAGTCAAAATATTTAAAAACAGAAAAGTTCTAATTTAGATTGTTTACAAACCAAATTGAATAACAAAATAACACTCACTAATCACTTAAAACTGTAAAACAATGATTAACTTTGAATATTATGATATACTCTAATAATTTACTGAATTTTATTACCGTTTTGGTCGAGTGAGAGTTTAAGAACGGCAAAGTATGAGAGACTACCAGCGTCACATAGCTCTATGAAAAAGAAATAATTGACTATCAGCAAAGAGAAAAGATAGCATAAGAAGATATTACATGGTATAGGTTGTTTATGTTACACATTTCAAAAAATAGCCACTAAGACCATCGGCTTGAAACAGTGATATTTAGAACATAAACGCCCTAAACCATGTCTTCTTATTCTAATTTTCCTCTATGGCCACGGTTACTACGCGGTCAATCTTATAAACGCATGGAGTAACATTCTACTTCATAGAGTAAAAAATATCATAATCTAATAACTAGAATGTGAAAAATTCATAGTTAATATCGGGGTACCGAGCTTCACTCGTTATTTATTTATTGATAAACAGAGCACAATTCTTCAAAATGATTGGGGAAGGACAAACAGGCTTAGCCCAAAACTGTTTCTTTCCCGAATTTTGATTTATACAATATAATTGGTCCAAAAAGTAGGTCATGTTTTATACACTTGAATTCAGGTCCAATTTTCAGTCAAAATATTTAAAAACAGAAATGTTCTAATTTATATTGTTTACAAACCAAATTGAATAACAAAATAACACTTACTAATCACTTAAAACTGTAAAATAATGATTAACTTTGAATATTATGATTTAATATTACTTTTAATATTATTATTTACTCTAATTTAGAGTGATAAACCATGTCATGTCAACAAATCAGATTATTTTGTAGAGCCTATTAAAATTTCTAGATAATATTTCTCGCGAGATACGGTAAGCTGTTTGAATGATTACACAGCTGATCTCCCACACAGGCACACGCATCTTCTGTTATCGACAGACGACGAAATCTGTTCTTCCAAGGATGCATTATCCTTTTAATGTCCTTCAGCGAGTTTTTCTAGAGATGAGACCTAGTGCAATCGAATCTTTATATTATACACCTACTAAGTTCTGAATTTCGTGAGAATCGTTAGAGCCATTTTCGAGATCCGGTGAAATAAAAACATATAAACAGAAATTGCTCGTTTAATAGTAGGCCTATAGGATTACAATCGAATTAAACTTTTTTGAAGTATGTTTTTTTTTCATTTGTCAACCCCATGAATTGGGTGATTTTATTTGATTGCACAATCCGAGTAAAACCTGTTGTTACAGATCAGATCAATAATTATTGTTTTCAATTCTTGATAATATTCATGACTAAATTGATCTATTTTCTCAGAGTATGACATGATATGAAAGTAGTTTGGGGAGTACTTTGATATATTTTTGGCACAAAAGGTTTCCAAATTTTGTGAATAAAATTCCAGTGAGTGGTGTTTGGAAGAATTTAAATATATTTTTTCTCGACAATGACATAAATAATGTGGAAACTTGTGGTGTATAATTTAAAGTAATATTCCAACGGTACTAGTTATTCTCTTTATTTGAACAATCAAGAAGCATTAATAAAATAAAATATTAATAAAATAAAATTTTTAGGCCCTTCGCAGATCGTCAGATGACCTTAAGGTGCTTACAAAGGCGGTGGAAGAGAGAGAGGGTATTCTATTCAACCTTAATCCAGCTTACAAGGAGAAATATGTGATTCCCGCTCAGACTCATGCCAACAATCTCATGGAGCAGGCACAGAAATATGCTGAGTAAGTGTTTTTGTATCCATATTTACGAGGTCTATAGATGGAAAATAAATGAGAATTTGCAACTTTTCATCATTTTCCAACTGTAGACTGGCTGGCCTATAAAAATAGCGCTGCTATCCAAATGTAAACGGAGGGGGTGTTTCTTCTCTTCTATAATATTTGCTAATGTTTACTGCTTTCAAATCATTTACCAGTATCTGAATCCTTGATTGGTTGGGAGCTTTTAGTGGATTCGTTCATTCAAATGCACAGATTATCTTCATTATTCGATTTTCATATATTCTAGCAACTATAGTAACTACAAGCCAGGATCTTCAATGAAAAAAACTTTCAAAATTCAACCTCAGGTTTATCGAACTCATTAACGAATTAATAGAAATCATGTCAAATTTTCAAACAGAGTTACTCAGTAACTGATTCAGAAAAAGAAGGAATATTCAATTTCAATCTATACATTTTGGGAACCTGCTAACTTGCTGCAACTGAATTCGGGCCTCGGTCATTCTATGTACTAAACTTTGAACTAAATAAAAACAACAGTTTGGCACTCACCATCTCAACAATCTCAAATTTTACTCTTGAGAACACTTAATCCAAAACTCAATAAATTTGGATTACTATAACTGATTCTATCAATTTTGGATTACTATACAAACTACAACAAAAGTACTGATAATTAAAACATTTTCAATTTGTCCCTGTTGATGGGCAACATACCCATTCAGAGGGGGACCGAGGCTCGCGCACCGTTACATGATTTTCACTTGCCAGCTGATTGATTATGAATAATTCTATAGTCTGATTGATCCTATCTTCATAGTAGATGATATATATAGTGATATCAGAGTATGGATGAATTCCTTCTCTTTTCATATTATCCTTGAAATGCAAAATTTCAATAAAAACCTTGTGTATACATCGACGCGCAGTTAAAAAAGGAATATTCCTGCCAAATCTCATCCAATTCTATCAACGCGTTTGGCCGTAATTGCATTACATACACACATTCATTCAGACAAAAGAAAATCAGAGTTAAAACACATACCTCACTACATTCAGTTAACTAGGAGTTTTATAATAATTATCAATCATTATATTATTAAATATTATATTAATAATTTATTCAATTATTCAGTACTAGCAGGTAGCCCGTGCTCCGCAAGGGTCTGTTTAAAGCACAAATAGCAGAGGCGAGACGTCCGGTCATCTCTGGATTCGCCGATGATCGGACAGAAATTGATATGTGTAATGTGTATATTATTCAATTGAAAATATTTAAAATAAATACAAAAAAGGTGAAGAAACCAAAAGAGAAACGTTTTTTTGCGAGCGCGCCGAGCTTGAATAAAGTAGACTAATGCATCATCAGTTCCATCCGTTCAATGTGCTTCTCAAAAATATGCGATTCCAGTAATGCTATTTAGCATTGGTTACCACCACTCTTCTGCATCATCACTCTCCCTCTCACCGTAAACGATGGTGGAGTAAACGGTCAAAGACATCGCTATTTTCTGCGATTCCACTGTTCCGCGCCAGTGTTGCGAACCGTTCGATAATTATTTTGTTTGATTTTTTTTATTTATAATTATTATTATTTCTTCTATGTTTGGTTTTGAAGCATTCTAAATTTGAAAATCTACTTTGTGAAAATAATATTAAGAACTGAAATATTAGTGAAGAGAACAACTACAACAAAACTTAACCTATTTCGGACTATGCATAACCTTATCTAAATTTGAGAGAGGAATAGCAAAAGGTTACCTTATTTTCCTCTCCCTGTAATTTTTGATGATGTACTTGTTGTATGAATCAATAAAGAACTTCATTTCAATTTATTTAATTAACTCTAATTATTGACGGCCAGTTTCCGAGCTTGAGATGTAGCCAAGTTATTGGACTTCTCAACTCTAGGATTTTGAATTGTAAGTTTATCTCATATTAGATGTCTTCCTGCTCGATGAATAATCGTTCAAAATAAAACATTAGGTATCTTCTAAGTAGTGAGAGGGGGTGCAGCTTTCATTCAAACTTTTAACTGTATTGTTCCTGGAGATGACTGAGCCAAAAAGTCACGCCTCGCCCCTGACAAATAGATTTAATTTAGTTTTATAGTACCATGCTAATATTGAAAGTTTCAACAACTGTAATTATTCACAGTAATAGAAAACCGATCACTCCGTATTAATGTGTGTTCTGTGTTGTGTTTGCAGACTGTTTGTGCCAACCCGTCAGGACGCTGACTTTGCACTGAAGGCGAGTGCTGCCTATGAGGAC
This sequence comes from Nilaparvata lugens, assembly GCF_014356525.2. NCBI lineage: Eukaryota > Metazoa > Arthropoda > Insecta > Hemiptera > Delphacidae > Nilaparvata > Nilaparvata lugens. The sequence goes on along the minus strand of NC_052506.1, from coordinate 1,460,126 downwards.
ATTGTCAATGCACTGCAAAGCGCCAAGCAAGCTGCCACCAATGCGAGTGCTGCAGCTGATATAGCTCACGAACAGGTCAACTAAAACAACTCTATATTCTTCTCTTCTTCTTCTCCTTCTCCTTCTTCTTCTTCATTATCATCATCTTCTTCTTCTTCTTATTCTTCTTCTTCTTCTTCTTCTTCTTCTTCTCTTCTTCTTCTTCTTCTTCTTCTTCTTCTTCTTCTTCTTCTTCTTCTTCTTCTTCTTCTTCTTCTTCTTCTTCGGCGTGGAAGTGGCAAACAGTCATCGCCACACCATTTCAGTATAATTTTAGCCTTAGATTATTTTACCATTAGGGTCAAGTTACATGGAGCGTTTTCTCAGGTATTTCTCAAATGTATTTTCACTGCACTAGTTGGCATGGTAGGAAGCTCTCCGATTGGCTGATTATCAGCTGATTGGTTAAGCGTTTGAAAATCAGCTGATAATCAACCAATCAGAAGGCTTCGCTCTGCCGACTCGTCCGCCGCTAGTGGGAAAATGCCTGATAAACGCTTCATGTGGCTTGACCCTAATGGTACATTTTCGTTTATGCGTAATTTTCCGCAGTCGACGAGACTAGCATTGTTGACATTCATATTATCCAAATTTCAAGTGTGCTAAAACAGCTGATCAAATAACTTTTCATTATTTGTCTTTATTATTCAAGAATCAAACATTTCTAATAATATCAACATATTACCATTTGAAAGAGTATAAAAAAGTATAAGCTCATCCTGCCCCATTGAAACATAATTGATCATAATCTTTTAGGTTATGTGGACAAATTGAAATCCACCCAATGTGAGATTCTCTCCATGTCGTGGTAGATGACGGCATTTACGCACAAACGAAAACCGAGCTTTAGATTCGTCGTCTATAGATGGTTCAGTCACAAGGAAAAATCCAATGTAATGAGGACGTATAGTGAGGTCCACGTTATAATGGCAGTAGACAAAGATAGAAGAACAGCGTGGTCGATTCTCTGCCTTGCCACTGCCTTCTATGGAAAAAATAACTGATTATTTCAAAATAATCAATCATATTTTATTCCTCAAGAGAGTATATTTTCCAATGATTAAATAATGAATTATTGTAAGTTATATTTTTAGATATTTCTACATTGTAAGAAAGCGATCTGGCAACGTTGCGGAGGTAGAAAAGTATAGTGCTATCTGCTTTGTCGAATGATAGACAAAGATTGCAACACCAATGTTGATCAAATACTGTCATTAATATCGGAGGACTGAGCTTTGCTCTGGAGTGTAAAAGCATAGAAAATTTGTAAGGAAAGATTGAATTTATAGTTTATATTTATTTATTCATTTTCTCAGTCATTCAATTATTTTTACAATTATATGAGGAGGCACAACAGGCTTATGCCCAAAACTCTCCCTTTTCAATTTATACTACAGTCCAAATCAAAATCTAGGTTAAGCTACTATCACTCATCAAAATAACAATTTATTCACACTTTAAAAAACAAACACATCATCAATTACAAATAGATATACTATGGATTCGATTTATTTATCTTATTTATTTATAATTTTTACAAAGTAGCACTGATTGGAAGAGGAAAACTAAGGATAATCCTTGTACCATTTTTCTCCCAAATTTAGATAAAATTTTAAAAGTCCGAGATAGGGTTATGGTTTCACTTTATCATTTAGAATGATATACTATGTTTGCTACAATATTTGTTAATATACTATGTACTATTCTACACTAACAGCATCTAGTTACTATTTTGGACTTTCTGAAGTGAACATGCTTTCTAAAAAAAAGAGAAATGAACGAAAATGAGTTGCTGAATTTTTCTTCTCATGAGATCAGCTGGATGCACTCGTTCACTCTCTTCCATTACAGTATCGACAGACAACAAAATTTCCAGCTGTTTTTCCAAGGACGTATTTATCCTTTTAATGTCCTTCAGCGAGTTATCCCAGGGTTGAGACCTAGTGCAATTGTACTTTCATATCATAAAACTACTTTGTTCCAAATTTCGTAGAAATCGTTAGAGCCGTTTTCGAGATCCGTTGAACATAGAAACAAATAACAGATATATATTAGAATAGAGATATATACTAATATAATAACAGATATATACAGAACATATTGAACAAATAACCAGATATAAAAATATAAACAGATATACAGAAATTGCTCGCTTAATATAATAGGATTTATAAGATATATTTTGTAGATATTTCTACATTGTTCAAAAGCGATCTGGCAACGTTGCGGAGGTAGAAAAGGATAGTGCTATCTACTTTGTCGAATGATAGACAAGGATAGCAACACAAATGTTGATCAAATACTGTCCTTATAACTTGGATCTCACTATAATACAATACATGGTTGTTTTGCAGGCCTACCCTGGCATTGGAGGACGTGACTCGTTGCTAGACGACGCTAGCGCTACAGGTGTTCAATCACGGCAACTACTGGAGGACGCCAAACAGCAACTGGCACACACTTTCGCACTCCACAACCAGTTGCACACTCACAAGGCGGCTGTTGACTCGTTGAGGCGCAATGTGACTAGTGCCTCGCTCGATGATAACTCTGTGTTTCGCCAGTTGCAGAAGTTGAACTCTGATGAAGGTCAGTAGTAAGATAGAGAAAATATAGCATAAGAAGATGAAATGTTCAAGTTGAAATGATACTGTATCATATTGTGTGGATACTGTATCATGTGTGGTGATATTGTATCATTTTGTGTCAAAAAATTGAGAGAGAGATAGTGCAGGCTCAGCCTAGTTTTTTCCTCCAATGTCATAATTCACAGTAATAGAAAACCGATCACTCCGTATTAATGTGTGTTCTGTGTTGTGTTTGCAGACTGTTTGTGCCAACCCGTCAGGACGCTGACTTTGCACTGAAGGCGAGTGCTGCCTATGAGGACATTGTCAATGCACTGCAAAGCGCCAAGCAAGCTGCCACCAATGCGAGTGCTGCAGCTGATATAGCTCACGAACAGGTCAACTAAAACAACTCTATATTCTTCTCTTCTTCTTCTCCTTCTCCTTCTTCTTCTTCATTATCATCATCTTCTTCTTCTTCTTATTCTTCTTCTTCTTCTTCTTCTTCTTCTTCTCCTTCTCCTTCTTCTTCTTCATTATCATCATCTTCTTCTTCTTCTTCTTCTTCTTCTTCTTCTTCTTCTTCGGCGTGGAAGTGGCAAACAGTCATCGCCACACCATTTCAGTATAATTTTAGCCTTAGATTATTTTACCATTAGGGTCAAGTTACATGGAGCTTTTTTTCAGGTATTTCTCAAATGTATTTTCACTGCACTAGTTGGCATGGTAGGAAGCTCTCCGTTTGGCTGATAATCAGCTGATTGGTTAAGCGTTTGAAAATCAGCTGATAATCAACCAATCAGAAGGCTTCGCTCTGCCGACTCGTCCGCCGTCAGTGCAGAAATGCCTGATAAACGCTTCATGTGGCTTGACCCTAATGGTACATTTTCGTTTATGCGTAATTTTCCGCAGTCGACGACTAGCATTGTTGACATTCATATTATCCAAATTTCAAGTGTGCTAAAACAGCTGATCAAATAACTTTTCATTATTTGTCTTTATTATTCAAGAATCAAACATTTCTAATAATATCAACATATTACCATTTGAAAGAGTATAAAAAAGTATAAGCTCATCCTGCCCCATTGAAACATAATTGATCATAATCTTTTAGGTTATGTAGACAAATTGAAATCTACCCAATGTGAGATTCTCTCCCTGTCGTGGTAGATGACGGCATTTACGCACAAACGAAAACCGAGCTTTAGATTCGTCGTCTATAGATGGTTCAGTCACAAGGAAAAATCCAATGTAATGAGGACGTATAGTGAGGTCCACGTTATAATGGCAGTAGACAAAGATAGAAGAACAGCGTGGTCGATTCTCTGCCTTGCCACTGCCTTCTATGGAAAAATAACTGATTATTTCAAAATAATCAATCATATTTTATTCCTCAAGAGAGTATATTTTCCAATGATTAAATAATGAATTATTGTAAGTTATATTTTTAGATATTTCTACATTGTAAGAAAGCGATCTGGCAACGTTGCGGAGGTAGAAAAGTATAGTGCTATCTGCTTTGTCGGATGATAGACAAGGATTGCAACACCAATGTTGATCAAATACTGTCATTAATATCGGAGGACTGAGCTTTGCTCTGGAGTGTAAAAGCATAGAAAATTTGTAAGGAAAGATTGAATTCATAGTTTATATTTATTTATTCATTTTCTCAGTCATTCAATTATTTTTACAATTATATGAGGAGGCACAACAGGCTTATGCCCAAAACTCTCCCTTTTCAAATTTATACTACAGTCCAAATCAAAATCTAGGTTAAGCTACTATCACTCATCAAAATAACAATTTATTCACACTTTAAAAAACAAACACATCATCAATTACAAATAGATATACTATGGATTCGATTTATTTATCTTATTTATTTATAATTTTTACAAAGTAGCACTGATTGGAAGAGGAAAACTAAGGATAATCCTTGTACCATTTTTCTCCCAAATTTAGATAAAATTTTAAAAGTCCGAGATAGGGTTATGGTTTCATTTTATCATTTAGAATGATATACTATGTTTGCTACAATATTTGTTAATATACTATGTACTATTCTACACTAACAGCATCTAGTTACTATTTTGGACTTTCTGAAGTGAACATGCTTTCTAAAAAAAGAGAAATGAACGAAAATAAGTTGCTGAATTTTTCTTCTCGTGAGATCAGCTGGATGCACTCGTTCACTCTCTTCCATTACAGTATCGACAGACAACAAAACTTCCAGCTGTTTTTCCAAGTACGTATTTATCCTTTCAATGTCCTTCAGCGAGTTATCCCAGAGTTGAGACCTAGTGCAATTGAACTTTCATATCATAAAACTACTTTGTTCCAAATTTCATAGAAATCGTTAGAGCCGTTTTCGAGATCCGTTGAACATAGAAACAAATAACAGATATATATTAGAATAGAGATATATACTAATATAATAACAGATATATACAGAACATATTGAACAAATAACCAGATATAAAAATATAAACAGATATACAGAAATTGCTCGCTTAATATAATAGGATTTATAAGATATATTTTGTAGATATTTCTACATTGTTCAAAAGCGATCTGGCAACGTTGCGGAGGTAGAAAAGGATAGTGCTATCTACTTTGTCGAATGATAGACAAGGATGGCAACACAAATGTTGATCAAATATTGTCCTTATAACTTGGATCTCACTATAATACAATACATGGTTGTTTTGCAGGCCTACCCTGGCATTGGAGGACGTGACTCGTTGCTAGACGACGCTAGCGCTACAGGTGTTCAATCACGGCAACTACTGGAGGACGCCAAACAGCAGCTGGCACACACTTTCGCACTCCACAACCAGTTGCACACTCACAAGGCGGCTGTTGACTCGTTGAGGCGCAATGTGACTAGTGCCTCGCTCGATGATAACTCTGTGTTTCGCCAGTTGCAGAAGTTGAACTCTGATGAAGGTCAGTAGTAAGATAGAGAAAATATAGCATAAGAAGATATCCCATGGTGAAATGTTCAAGTTGAAATGATACTGTATCATATTGTGTGGATACTGTATCATGTGTGGTGATATTGTATCATTTTGTGTAAAAAAATTGAGAGATAGTGCAGGCTCAGCCTAGTTTTTCCTCCAATGTCATAATTGGCAGAGCGAAGTGAGGTCTAAGATTCAAGTCGACGGTTTTGCATTTCTCTTTATGTTTATATGTTTATATGTTTATATTTATGTTCCGCATTTACAGCGAAACGCAGCAATAGATTTCCATGAAATTTGACAGGTATGTTCCTTTTTGAATTTCGCGTCGACGTATACATGCGTTTTTTTTAAATTTTGCATTTTAAGGATGATACAAAAGGAAAAGGAGTCTCCTTTGAACGCCAATATTACCGTAAAAATCAGACTTTAGAATTATTCATCATAAATCAGCTGTCTAGTGGACTATAATACTACCCGTTCAAAAACATCGAACATCTTGAAAATGTATCTTTCCATCAACGTTGTAGACAGTTGCAGCCAGACCTGATAACAGCGCTCACACTCACATTCCGGTATGACACGTCACGGTACGATAGGGCTGAAAGCTCTATGTTTATCTAGGATTTTTTCTAGACATTTTAAATTGATAAATTATTTATTTATTTTTGAGAAAACATAACAACAGGTCAATGTAACTTACTGAGCGCGAGGTCTACTGCTCACTGAACTACTAGTTACGGTAATGACGTTTGAAGGAGACTCCTTTCCCTTTTGTATTATCCTTAAAATGCAAAATTTCAAAAAACCGTATATATACATCGACGCGAAATTCAAAGAGGAACATACCTGTCAAATTTCATGAAAATTTATTGCTGTGTTTCGCTGTAAATTCGGAACATAAAGAGAAATGCAAAACCATCGACTTGAATCTTAGACCTCACTTCGCTCGGTCAATTAACTATCATAAAAAGTATAAAGAGGAAGCTACTAATCTTCTCCTTACAAACAAGGATTAGACTATAGCCTGTTCGACTCACATCTAGCTAATTATTCAAATACACCTACCACGGTATTTAGATGAAAACGGTAGTGGTCATGAAATGTGTGCGCAGTGACCAACCAGTTAGATTGCGTCATCGCCACCAACCGACGTTTTCAACACCTATTGGCAATTTATGAAACTTATTTGCTGAAAACAGATGATTGGATATGAAATGACATCCGCTCCATCGGAAATTTAGCACAAACATGCGCGTGACATCTACCATCTTCTCCTATATATCTTGAAATCTACATTTCCTACTAGTAATTCTGTGAACAGTAGACCTCGCGCAGTAATAAACCGCAGCCTCCTCCTTATACTGTCCAACAGAGTGAATCCTGTCTGTGTGTCTTGTCGGCGAGATATCGGTATGAAAACGGCTAATGGCTGTTGGGGTTGGTGTATGCTAACATCAAAAGCTAATCTCCTTCAAGACATACTGGCAACAGGACAGCCCGAGTTCAAAGCAGAGAAAGTTCGAGAGACACTACTATGTTATTTTAGTTATTAATTGCACGCAATCAATAGTTCATTTAATAGTGCATTAAAATTGCATTCAATGAGGCATGCAATCTATAGTCTACACAGAAGCTGATTTTTTACCAAGTTATATTGAGATATTTTTCTTCTTTCTTCTTCTTCTTCTTCTTCTTCTTCTTCTTCTCCTCCATCTGGTGCCTATCCGTTACCGAATGTTGGCAATCATTCTAGCAATTATAACCTTGTTGACAGACGCTCTAAGAATAAGACTAAGACTAATTCTATAGTCTGTTTTTTTACTCTAATATTGGCGTATGAAGGAGGCTTCTTTTCCCTTTTATATTATCCTTGAAATGCAAAATTCCCAAAAACCTTGTATATACGTCGACGCGTAATTGAAAAAGGAATATACCTGTCAAATTTCATGAAAATCCATTACCGCGTTTCGCCGTAAATGGGCAACATATAAACAAATTAACATTTAAACATTAAGAGAAATGCCAAACCGTCGACTTGAATCTTAGACCTCACTTCGCTCGGTCAATTATTGCCATCGCTTGAGTGGTCTGCCAACATCTCGTTTGACTACCGGCTTATATATTATAGAGGGTGCTAATAATTTCTATGAGATTGATTATAATTAAATTGATTACTATGTCTGTTTGATTTTCTAGTTCTGCAAACAGCTGACACCACCCTAGCGAGGGCTGACGAACTGACAGAGACAGCGGCTAAAGTAAAAGAGACGGCCGATGATATCAAGAAGGCAGTGCTTGCCAACCTCAAGCCACAACTGGACAAGCTGGAAGGCCTTGAAGATATCAGTCTCAACAATGCCAAAGACATGAGTGAGTCACTTCATTGTAGACTTGTTCTTTAGTGAGGTCCACATTATAATGGCAGGATTCAATTAACATTGGTGTTGCTATCCTTGTCTATCATTCGACAAAGCAGATAGCGCTATCCTTCCCCAACTCCGCGAATACCACAGTCTAAACAACGCCAAAGATACGATATTAATATTACACGTATTAATGAGAACCATCTGTATTTCATAGTAGACTAATACCATAGAGAAACAATAGCGTAAGTAGATACGGTATAGAGCGTTTATGTCGCAACTTTTACTGTTATCTCAAGCCGATTACTGTCGATTATTGTCGAATTTACTGTTTTGTTGGGGTGAGAGTGTATGAACGGCACAATATGAGAGACAGACTACAAGTGTCACACAGCTTCACGGGAAAGAATTACATGAACTATCGGCTTGAGATAACAGTAAAAGTTGCGACATAAACGCCCTATACCATGGGATATCTACTTATGCTATTGTCTCTCTATGCTAATATACTATAGTGAGGTCCAAGTTTTAACAGCATTTGATTAACATTGGTGTTGCTATCCTTGTCTATCATTCGACAAAGCAGATAGCTCTATCCTCTACCACCTCCACACTGTTCCTACATCGTTTCTTAACAGTGTAGAGACATGATTATCAATATATTTGATCATAATTATAAAAATGTATTATTCAATCATTGAAGAATAATGCTATACAGTCTTGACGGATTAAATTATTTCTTATAAAATATAAGATTTATTATCGAATAAAATATAATTGATTATTTTAAACAAGAATGAACAGTTGATATTACTTCAGATAGACCGTTGTCAGCTATCCTCTATAGAAGGCAGTGACAAGGCAAAGAATCGGCAACGTTGTACCCCTATCTTTCTCCACTGCCATTATAACGTGGACCTCACTATTCTTTTCCAACTTTTTGAAGACACCAGTCTCAACAATGCCTCCCAAGTGAGGCCCGGTTGCACAAAAGCCGGTTAAATTTTAATCGGGATTAATTCCACGAGAATCAATGAGAGAAGGCGTTTTTGAAAAGACAGCTTCTCTGATTGGTTCTCGTGGAATTAATCACGGTTAAAATTTAACCGGCTGTTGTGCAACCGGGCCCAAGAATCACCGGTATTTTCATGATTGACTATAGTGAGATCCATGCTATAATGGCAGTATTTGATTAACATTAGTGTTGTCTATCATTGTCTATCCTTGTCTATCATGTGCAAATCAGATAGCGCTATCCTTCCCCAGCTCTGCACCGTTGCGAAATGGTTTGTAGGTTATGAAGCAATATAATTAACTACCAGAATATTCCATCTCAATTACGAAAAGCTATGATTAAATCATAATCAAAAGGGAAGGAATATTCTCTGGGTGATTAATAGTTATTTGTATATCTAGAGTGAAAAGTGCTGTTTTTTCTCCCTGAGGGAAAAGTTTGAAGCCCGAGGCGAAGCCGAGGGCAACAATTTTCCTGAGCGAGAAAAAACATTTTTCACTCGTGATATACACAACATTTTTCCTCCACATACATTTTTATAAAAACTGCTAATAAAATAATTTTTGAAAACGTATGTGACCAAACAATGGGTTACAACATAATCTAAAAAGTAAACAGAAACAGCTGGCTTGTAATCACAGTTCTCCTCCGACAGCACTATCTGTCGGCTAAAGTTGTAACAACAATGACAGCTAAAACTACAGCTATGATGAAGTTCCCGTTTCAAATTTGATTAATTAATAAGTAATATTCGTTGGCTGATATTTTGAATAACATGGAATAAAAGAAAAAAATATATAAATTTTTTTATTATAGTGATATGAAGTTTGTAATAATAATTTCAGCATACAAACATAAATTTTATATATCGATCAAATGTCTGGTTGAGGTATTGAATTTAGTTGGTTTAATGACTACTCTATATGCTTCCTCATCTGAGCTTAGACCTTCTGATCTATTCCAAATGTACGTTTTCCTCCACCTACTATCAAAAGTCTCATTTTACACCCTGGAATCGAATACTAAAGTACTACTTTTCCTCCCATGGGACTAAAAATAATTCCCAGCGGGAAAAGTTATCACTTTTACTCCCAAGGGAGTAAAAATAAACCCATAAGATTAACATGGGTCTATAATGAATAATAATTAGCGCGTTGTGCTTCGTTGCACGTCTGCTCACTATAGCAGCCACAGCAGTCACTGTTACCAACTCATATATTAAAAAAATAGTGTGAAAGCGTGAAGATGTAGTAAAATTATTCATTGTTATAGGTATTGGTGTAGGTGGAGGAAAAATGTTGTGTGCATCACGGGACTAAAGTACTTATTCTCCCTCAGGGAAATTGTCGCCCTCGGCTACGCCATCGGGCGACAACAGTTTCCCTCAGGGAGAAAAAGTTGCACTTTAGTCCCTAGATGCACAAATAACTATTTTAAAATAGAGATGCTTCCCATGTTATTTAAATGGAGTCACTTTTACTCCCTAGGGAGTTTTTCTGTTTTTTAGTACCGAGAGCGAAAAAGTGACACTTTAGTATCATGTTTTAGGAAGTAAATTAAGTACTTTTGACAGTAGGTGGAGGAAAATTAATTATAATATCGGGGCACCGAGCTTTGCTCGTTATTTTTATTTATTGATAAACAGAACACAATTCTCTAAAATGATCGTGTTCATATTTCACAGCTGGCTATATGTCATCTTATGAATTTCGGGGATGCAATATCCACAGCTGTTTCAGCCAAGGATGAATTATCCTTTAAATGTCGTTCAGCGAGTTTTCCCAAGGATGAGACCTAGTGCAATCGAATATTTATATCATGAACCTACTATGTTCCAAATTTCGTGAAAATCGTTAGATCCGTTGAATATAAATAACCAGATATAAAAATACAGAAATTGCTCGCTTAATATAATAGAATTTGAGAAAGAGTTGATCGTAATTAGAATTGATAAGGTTCAACAATTAATATTGGATCAGATATACCAAGATTACTTGAGTAGCAGTTACCTGTTATGATGTAAGAAAAAACTTGGCAACTATGTTTGAAACATGAGATCTGTCCCAGCAGTCAGTGCCACATTGAATCATTGACTTAGATGGGCGCAATGCTTTTGGTTCTTCCATTGACAGTTTTCTCTCACTCACCGAATTCTCATCGACACGTCACCCAAAATATTCTAAGCTACGGACACACAAAGCGGTTTTTCAGACGAGTAGGCACGGCACGACAGGAAAGAAAGAATGAAAGAAAGAAAGAAATATTTATTGCCAAAATCATTAAACAAACTTTAAAAATGTGAAAAATATAAAAATTTTCATATACACTACATTACAAAAACTTAAAATTAAAATATTTTCCTTTTAAAAATCGATTATAATATTATCATTGGCGTTACCAGCAAAACTAAGTAGTTTGAGCGATGGCAACGAGTAATCAGTCGGCTATAATTAGTGGCTTGAGATTCAGTCGAAAATAGAAAAAATATAATAAAGAAAAAAGTAACATATGGAATGTATGAAAAACTAGAAAAAAAATTTCAATCTGAAAAGAAGAAGTACTAAGAGTAAATACTAAGAGAGCAGAAAAACTAGAATGAATTCATAATAATTTAAAAACTCAAAAGAAAATGAGATGATTCATGTAATTATTAATCTACAATTCACTGTACATATGTAATCCATTTAGTAACATAATGTAATTCATTTGTAGCATATATGCAATTCCTTTTGTAAGCAAAGAGAGAATTAGAAAAACAATACAATACAGTACACATGACACAAAAAATAAAACTTAAACTCAGAGAGAGAAAATTAATCTGGGAGTATAGCCCTACTAATAATAAAATAACAAACATTTAATCATAGGAAGTTATCCGATTGGCTGGATGTATTGGCGAATCGAGAATCTTGTGTTGTGCCGTGCCGACTCGTCTTGAAATACGCCTCGTGTGTCTGTGGCTTTACTGATTGGGTTGACGAGCCATAAGTCGGTCAATCGGACGACATAGTATCCACATTATAATCATTTGAAATGATAGGACGCGACATAGTTTCATTTTTCTTCTATCGCTGCCTTCTTATTATAGATGATGACTTGTCATCTACTGATGACTTGTTCAATTCAAGCCTTCGCAGTAAATTTGTACTTGTAGATTTTTGTTAATAATAAACAGTTCTATATTAAATATATTTTATTTGTCAAGAATTTTTTTTCATGATATAATTATAAATTTACATGATAGAGATTGATTATTTATTATCATTGGTTGTTTATTTTATGTTAGAAGCTGTTGTCAAACAGCTGTTATTACTTTCCTTGCCCTATTACCATAGGTAAGGAAAGTATTGCTTTCCGAAAAAAATTAAGGTACCCCAATTTCTAAATTTCTATACGTTTCAAGGACCCCTGAGTCCAGAAAACTGGTTTTTGGGTATTGGTCTGTATGTGTATGTGTGTGTGTGTGTGTGTGTGGTGTGTGTGTGTGTGTGTGTGTGGTGTGTGTGTGTGTGTGTGTGTGTGTGTGTGTGTATGAGTGTATGTGCGTCTGTGTACACGATATCTCATCTCCCAATTAACGGAATGACTTGAAATTTGGAACTTAAGGTCCTTTCACTATAAGGATCCGACACGAACAATTTCGATCAAATGCAATTCAAGATGGCGGCTAAAGTGGCGAAAATGTTGTCAAAAAAAGGGGTTTTCGTGATTTTCTCGGAAACGGCTCCAACGATTTTGATCAAGTTCATACCTTAAATAGTCATCGATAAGCTGATCAAGTTCATACCTTAAATAGTCATCGATAACTGCCACAAGTCCCATACCTGTAAAAATTTCAGGAGCTCCGCCCCATCAATGCAGATAGATTCCCAATTACCAGGCTTCAGATACAATTTAAGCGAAAAAAATCAAGTGGAGTAGATTGAGCATGAAAATCTCTACAATTAATGTTCAGTAACATTTTCACCTAAAATTGAAAATAAGCTTTAAATTCGAGAAAATGTGATTATTCAATTGCAAATTATTGTTGATTCTATTAAATCATTCACTATGAAGAGATAGCAGACCTCATGTGTGTCTCCAGCGTTATTGCCCTGTCACCAGCTGGCTCAAATATTTGAATAGTAGGCTTGAGATGCGCGGGAACACTAGCGTCAGGTGATCAATTTTCATAACGGCAAGGAAAGTTGTGTGAGTGCGCCACACCAGATTTTTTTGTTCGACACCACTCGCTGATGACACAACATGCATGACAAGCATGTGTGTTCACACATGTTCAACACACTTGTCCTATCGTTAGTAGCCACACTAAGAGCTTTGGAATATAATAGAAACTTTATTGCAGCCATATCTGAGGTCATCATACAATACAAGAGTCAAATAATATCAATCTATTAATATTAGTTGATAGGGATATAGCTGTTGATATGTTCATATCCTGAATGGTATCAATAAAGCTGCAAGGTCAAGAACTGTGTTAAAACATTCCCTACAATTCCTTTGTCAATAATTGGTCTATTGTAGCAAAACTGACACACAACAAAAAAGGTACTGCAACTGTTGTGGGAAAATGCGTAAAATTGTGAAATTATTTATCAAATTTAATGATCTATAAGATTATAAAGAAGTAAGTTTTTCTAAGTTGATTATGTTGGTCGTGGGAAAATGCGCAAAATTGTGAAATTATTATTCAAATTTAATGATCTATAAGATTTGATTTGATTTGATTTGATTAAATTTTCTCCCTGGAGACTCTTTAAAGAGTATAGGAAATCGTCAAGGACTATTTGTCAAAAAAATAAAGGAATACATATAAACATATATTATATACATCACATTCCACAATGTACATTGCAATTTAATCCTCCCAAAAGCCTCATTCTCCATCCATAAATTCTTGAATACTGTAGTAAACCCCGTTTGCTAAATATTTTCTCAATAGCTTTTTGAAAATATCCTTATTCTCATTTTCTCTCAAAGCTGACGGCAGTTTACTCATAAATTTCATACCCATATAAGAAGGCTTATTTTCATACTGAGCTGTCCTGTGGTATTGTGCAGAAAATTTACTCTTATTTCTAGTGTCATAATTATGTATGTCACAGTTTCTTATAAATTTTTTATCTCTTATATACATGATCACTTTGAAAATGTACAGTGCAGGTACAGTTAGTCAGAGATCTTTAAAATACTCTCTGCAGGACTCTAATGGCTCAAGACCTTTAATCGCTCTCACAGCTCTCTTTTGCATTCTAAAGATTCTATCCAAATTTTTGAGACTGGAGCCCCCCCAAACCATATTGCATACCGAATATGTGACATTATGAGGGCATGATATACTGTACATGTTAAGATAGTGTTCCCAGTACTTAATCTTGAAATCTGCCTGAGTGCAAACACTCCAGATGATATTTTACAGCACAAATGATCAATATAGTTATCCCAAGACAAGTTCTGGTCCAGCAAGACACCTAGAAATTTCACAGACAGAGGTTGTTCAACATTCACTCCATTTATTTGAACGTTTATCTCTTCAAGATCTCTATAATTATTTCTATGTTTGAACTGCAAGAACTGCGTTTTAGTTTCGTTGCCCTATTACCATAGGTAAGGAGAGTATTGCTTTCCGAAAAAATAAAGTACCCCAATTTCTAAATTTCTATACGTTTCAAGGTCCCCTGAGTCCAAAAAAGTGGTTTTTGGGTATTGGTCTGTGTGTGTGTGTGTGTGTGGTGTGTGTGTGTGTTGTGTGTGTGTGTGTGTGTGTGTGTGTGTGTGTGTGTGTGTGTGTGTGTGTGTGTGTGTGTGTGTGTGTGGTGTGTGGTGTGTGGTGTGTGTGTGTGTGTATGAGTGTATGTGCGTCTGTGTACATGATATCTCATCTCCCAATTAACGGAATGACTTAAAATTTGGAACGTAAGGTCCTTACAATATAAGGATCCGACACGAACAATTTCGATCAAATTCAATTATAAAGATGGCGGCTATAAAAACAGGGTTTTTCGTGATTTTCTCGGAAACGGCTCCAACGATTTTGATCAAATTCATACCTAAAATAGTCATCGATAAGCTCCATCAACTGCCACAAGTCCTATATCTGTAAAAATTTCATGAGCTCCGCCCCATCTATGCAAAGTTTGATTTTAGATTCCAAACTATCAGGCTTCAGATACAATTTAAACAAAAAAATTCGAGTGGAAAAGATTAAGCTTGAAAACTCTACAATTAATGTTCAGTAACATTTTTACCTAAAATTGAAAATAAGCTCGTAATTCGAGAAAATGTGATTATCCAATTGCAAACTGTCGGCAACTGTTGATTCACTATGAAGAGATAGCAGACCTTTATTGTCCTATCACTAGCTGACTCAGATCTTTGTTTATAAGTAGACTTGAGATGCGCGTGAACACTAGCGCTAGGTGATCAATTCTCATAACGGCAAGGAAAGTTGTGTGAGTGCGCCACACCAGATATTTTTACCTTTTTAGATCCGTATTCCTCTAACCAATTTTTCCAAGTTTTCAAATATTATTCAATGCATTTTTCAAAACTTTTAATGCTTATTCAATGTATTCTTGACTTTTTTAGATCCGTCTATCGTTGACCAGTCGTGGTGAAAGAGGTAGTTGCATCAGAACATACCAGCCGAGTCATTTGGAGCCAACTACGATGACTTCCATTGTCCTAACCTATGCCATCAGTTCACAGCAGAGGGATGCGTTGCTCTTCTATCTGCCTAGCACCACCACGGTAAATAATCCACAATCTGCAAGTTTTTGACCGAGCGAAGTGAGGTCTAAGATTCAAGTCGGTGGTTTTGCATTTCTCCTAATGTTTATATTTATGTTCCGCATTTACGGTGAAACGCTGTAATAGATTTTCATGAAATTTTACAGGTATGTTCCTTTTTGAATTGCGCGTCGACGTATATACAGAGTGACACAGAATAACGGGAACTTTTAAAAACGCCATAAAACAATAGTGGGAAGGGAAAAATGATTTTATTCAAACTAATGTAAAGTTCATACTTGTCATTTGAAAATTATTAATAACATCTATCACTTTTTGACAATCACTTCTTCAAGATGGCTTCCTCCTGAACGAATACACTCATGAAATCAGTGTTGACTATTATACAAAAACACTTATTATTATAAGTACTCGTATGTGATACATACTGCCTTAATTTTATTCATATAATGTATTACAATATTTGAATATATGAAGGTCTATTATTAATTAATGCTACTTATGCTTTGTATATTTACCTGAAACTGTCTTCTATTCCTTTTTCATGTTTTCTTGTGCGAAAATATCCACAATCTCCTGCCAAGCAGTCTTTTTTAAAACGCTATTTTTATAATCTGGACACTCCATGTCGCAGATGCATCTTCTTTTTCTACTTCATCGATGAATAATTCTGTGTCAAACGCTTCCGCATCCAAAACAAAAACACAAAGCAAGATCTAACAAAACACAACACAAGATCATTTATCAGGGCTCAGATCACCTATTCACTGCAAAAGTGCGCGTTCGACTGAGTGCATGTGTACGTTCCAATGCCCAGTATAGTAACTCGAAGCGCGCGACAAACGCGGCGGTTGATGTGGAAACTGCAAGCGCCGCGTTTGAAAAAGCGCGCGACAGCATTGTGTACGATCCCATTGTGTCTATGTATGTGTCAAACGCGCGCTTAACTACCGAGCGACAAACGCGGCGTTTACCGAGCGATAAACGCGGCGTTTACCGAGCGACAAATGCGGCGTTTACCGAGCGACAAACGCGGCGTTTACCGAGCGACAAACGCGGCGTTTACCGAGCGACAAACGCGGCGTTTACCGAGCGACAAACGCGGCGTTTACCGAGCGACAAACGCGGCGTTTATCGAGTGACAAACGTTGTCATGTGTACAGGCCCTAAGCTTTCAAGTACCAATTTTGAAATAATTTCATAATTTTAATTTTTGTTACAGGACGACTTTGTGGCAATCGAGATGGTGAACAGGAAGATGCGTTTTGTGTGGAACATGGGTGGAGGGGTGGGAGAGGTGACGCATCCCATGCACATACAGACGGCCGGCGATCTCAGCCAAGATCAGCACTGGTATAGAGTTGAGGCTGAGAGGTAAAATAAATTATTCATTCATTCATTCATTAATACAATCTCAAATCATGAAGCTTTGACTTCAACAATCAGATAGCAACAGGCTCAGAATACTACCATAGAGAATATATAGCATAAATAGTTATTTGTATATCTAGAGTGAAAAGTACGACTTTTTCTCCCTGTGGGAAAAAGTTTGAAGCCCGAGGCGAAGCCGAGGGCAGCAATTTTCCTGAGGGAGAAAAAGTATTTTTCGCTCGTGATGTACACAACATTTTTCCTCCATCACATTTTTTTATAGAAACTGCAAATAAAATCATTCTAATAACTTACGTATTGGTGACAATGATTCCTAACTGATTCCTAACAATGATTCCCAATGATTGGCACTGCCGATTGCGCTATCTATCGGCAAAAGTTGTAACAATTATATCAGCTGAGCAGCTACCAAAAATGGCTGACTCCAGATCACGCGGTTCAGATTTGAATTGCAGATCAAAAATATTTGTTGGCTGGTATTTTGAATAGAATAAAATATTTTAAAAATTGTATAAATTTTTATCGTCTACTAATATTAAGAATATAATAATTATCATACAAACATATATTTCATGAGTTAATCAATTTTCTGGTTGTGGTATTGAATTCAGTTGACTCAATGACAGACACCTCTATTATGCTTTCTCATCTGAGCTTAGACCTTCTAACCTATTACAATGTAAGTTTCAAAATAGAGATGCTCCCCATGTTATTTAATTGGAGTCACTTTTACTCCCTAGGGAATTTTTCTGTTTTTTACTACCGAGAGCGAAAAAGTGACACTTTAGTATTAGGTTTCAGTGAGTAAAGTAAGTACTTTAGACAGTAGGTAGAGGAAAAATATATTTAATTCAATTCAATTTATTTTCACACATACAATTTTGATAACAATTCATAAATACATATCTTGTCAACACAATTCAATGAGTTGAAACTGGCTTCTACTGTAGAGATACAGCAAGGGTAACCATCCACTGGAAACGTATTCAACAGATCCGTTCGGCCGTTGGATTCGGCCGAATATGGTCGTCCATTGGAACCGTTTACGTCAGTCCAGTTGCCAATTATTGAATTAACTACTATCATAGCCACCAAAATTTTTCATGAACAATGATTATATTGAGATTTTGAAAATTGAATAAACAAATATCCACTAAATTCGTTATTCATTACAATAATCTTACCTTCCGATCCTATTTGTTCAGCAATCTTTGTCCACAGATTCATTTGAACATCATCTCCCACTATGGAACATGCTCTTGAACCAAACTTATCAACTTTTCATTGTGCATAGTTACAACTTTATAAAACATAACAATTTCAAAAAACAAGACTGTGAAACAATTTTACGTTAGGAACACTTTGTTGTCTCAGCTCGACTAGCTAGTTCGGCCGGATAGAGCCGGAAAATCCCATTCAATTCGGATCGAAGAATTAATTGATCGGCCGGAGACGGTATGAACCTGTTGCAATGGACGAGCATCTATTCCTATCTTTGTTGGAGGATCGTTCGGTAGTTTTCGGCTGATGCTAGTTTGGACAAAAATGGTTCTAGTGGACGGCCCACCCAATTGTCTCTGAAGAATATATGACTTCAAATAATTAAGTTACAGATTAACAAAAAGTATACATGCAAAACAACAACAATACACATTAAAAAATATGGCATTATGGTAAATATCCCATGGTATAGGTAGTTTATGTTTTTATGTATTATTTTCCTCTACTACAGATTTGAAATCAATTTCACAATCATGCAATTACGACCTGATTGCATGAAGTTTATTGAACCTCAATGGTGATTGTTTGTTAAGAGAACCTATCTTTTCAAAGAAGCCTTCTATTTTTGGCTCTTGTGGCAGTTAATTCTTGTTAAAACAAATCAGAGAAGTCTTCTTTGTGAGAGTAGCCTTCTCTGATTGGTTCTCATGTAATTTAATTCTTGTTCAAATTTAACAGACTTTTGTGCAACTGGGCCTATGTTGATTATCATATTGCTGAGACTATGGGCCGAATTCACCAAAACGAAAACTTGGTTTGAGCGCCAGTTGATTCTAAATAAACAAAAAATCATATTTAAAAACCAATTCAAAATCATCTGACTAAGGACCAATTGCCACTCAAACCTAGTTTCTCGTTTTTGGTGAATTTGGGCCCATGAATGATTTCTGTTCTGATATAATTCTTCTTCTTTTGTAGAATCAGAAACGTTGCCTAATTGTCAAAACATGCACTTTTAATAATTTTAATTTCAATTTAAGTTTTTTCAATTTTGAATTCAAATTAAACTTATAATTTTTAATTTTCACTCCTGTGTGCAGAATCAGCAACGTAGGTCGCCTAATCGTTCGGCCACAGGTGATGCCTCCAGGCTCCATGGCGTCACGTCCCGTACAAAACGCCTCCACACCAGGCGTTGGCAGACTGGACGTACGTCGCGGTGATCTAGTCTGGGTGGGAGGTCTACCTTCCCCCACCACTGCTCCGCCTTCTGGCCACGCTCACTTGCCGCCCGGAGGCTCCACCCACTTTGCGGGAGACTCCGCCCATTTTACGGGAGGCCACGGCCAGTCGCCGGGAGGCCACGCCCATTCGCCCCACCCTGCACTGCTGAGCACGCAGAAGGGCGGAGCCAGCCGGGGATTGGTTGGCTGTTTGCATCGGTTGATGCTGGATGGACGGAGTATAGGGCTGTGGAACTTTAGGGGCCAATCGCAGCAGGCGTGTACAGCTTGTATTGAGGGGTAAGTGCTTGTATTTGCTGTATTTTATTTGTTGAATTTGTTCGATTTCAACTTCTGGCAAAGTGTTTGGTGAAACATGTTGTGAATAGACAATTTTAAAAATGGTACTTAGATTTCTATTTTTATTTATATTCAAGGGTAGCCCTAAAAGAAAATTGTGTCTTACGTCACATGGACGGGAAGGGGCCTTTTGCAGGCGAGAATGATGTTTCTAGTGGAGGAGTCAGCCGAGACTAGAATTTCATTCGAGCACTGCAAGAGACATTCACGTCCAAGTAACAGACACTTTTTTGTCATAATAATCTAAAAAAGAATAATTGAGAAATAGAAAACATTACCTGCTTGTGCTGAAGTTATTACATGCATTCTATAAACATAACCTAGTTTACAAATTCCGAATCAGGAATTTTGTAGAAGTTGACAAAACTTCCACCTGGAGCAATGAAGGTGTTTTTTTGTAGCAGTTTTGCTGTCCCTATTTCGGAACTAGGAAACATAGTCGACTGTAGAGAAAACATATGGTTTCATTACAGTTGAGTATGCTGTAACGAGAATCATATGTGTAAACGGAGGGGGGTTGTTTCTTCTCTTCTATAATATTTACCAAAATTATGCTAAAGTTTACTGCTATCAAATCATCTACCGGTATTTGAATCCTTGATTGGTTGGGAGCTCTTAGTGGATTCGTTCATTCAAATGCACAGATTATCATCATTGTAACCTATTCTAGCAACTATAGTAACTACAAGCCAGGAACTTCAATGGAAAATACTTTTAAAATTCAACCTCAGGCTTATTGAACACATAAACGAATCAATAGAAATCATGTCAAATTTTCCAACAGAGTTACTCAGTAACTGATTCAGAAAAACAAGGTATATTCAATTTCAATCTATACATTTTGGGAACCTGCTAACTTGCTGCAACTAAATTTGGGCCTCGGCCATTCTATGTACTAAATTCCGAGCTAAATAAAAACAATAGTTTGGCACTCACCATTTCAACAATTTCAAATTTTACTTTTGAGAACACTTAATCCAAAACTCAATAAACTCAGACATATTGAAACTCACTACACTTTACTTAAATTCACGCACACAACTAACCTTTTTATTTTACATCTACTGATTCTATCAATTTTAGATTACTATACAAACTACAACAAAAGTACTGATAATAAAAGAACTTTTTAATTTGTCCCTCTGGATGGGCAACAGACCTATTTAGAGGACCGAGGCTCGCGCACCGTTACATGATATTTCGTTTACGTTTCAATACCAACTGTGGCCCTTACACTGAAAATTATTCCCCCTCCACGAGCGTTGAGCATAACTTCCAGTGGAAAATCCAAAGCTGCAAAATGGTCAATGCTCGTACAATTTTCAAATATAGTGGCTTTTTCGACATGAAATTGAAACTGTATTTGAAAAATGCACGAAGATTGCTTTAATTCTGACAACTAAGCAACAAGTTAGCAACTTCAAACAAGACAGTCAATTCTCACACTAAAAACGCAGGGTTCAACATACAGTAGAAATCAAAGTTCATTCCAGTTCAAAAACCTGAAAAATAATATAAGATACACAAAAACAACTACCATAATACCCACTCAATATTCACACTATTACATATGTTTATTTGTTCTGCAAGCAGCTGTTTACCGGCTTGATTTCATGTATGGAAAACAGCTGAAATTGAATGACTGACAAAAAAAAGACAAACCAATAAGGTTTTCTGTTAACGCCGATTAATTTAAAGAAATTCAACAATATATTTTTTGTACTTTCAATTGCATTCATAATATGTATTGTTTTTGTGTGTATTATCTTGAGGCAATAAATGAATTTGAATTTGACTTGAAATAATTTCAATTTGTAACGATTTTGACATGCTTTCAGAGCGGAGGAAGTTGTTGAAGAGCAGGCATTCAGTTTCTCCGGTGACAGCTATGCAGTTTTGACATATGACAGCTCGAGTGCTTACAACAAGTATGTGTTCTCTGTCTCTCTCTCCTTCCGCACACTCGACGAGAATGCCCTCCTATTTCATGCCGTCGGAGAGCAGCCTGTGAGTATCAATCAATCAAACATTATTAACACATAAAATACACAAACAGAATTATATATTCAATAAATGCATGGCATTAAACCGTCATTTAATCACCTTTAATATTTAACATAATGTTGTGCAACTGGTCCTCAATGTGGGAATGATAAGATGTACTATAGGCCCGTTGTAAGCGAAGATTATTTTTCTCTAAAGGTGCGTGCAGACTTGAGTGCCACGAACACGCGCATTTCACTTTACATCAGCTGATTCTATTTTATGAGTAAGATACAGATATAAGCATAGAATCAGCTGAAATGCACGTGTTCGTGTCGCATAAGTCTGTACGCAGCTTGACACAAAACTTGAACTCGAGGAAGCCTGACTAATGTAAACGCTCTTTTAGAGTGGGAATGATAACTTGAATGAAAGTAAGACTATTTTAAGCAAAGATTATTTTTCTTCAAGATCTTTATAATAATAAATTTTATTTCCGTTAATATACAAATAAGAAATGTAATCAATAAAATATGCATAATATTCGAAAATACAATATATTAAATTTACTACAAATATAAAGAAATTGTATTTTTTCGGAAATTAACCTACTCAACTATGGGTAACCCATGTTCTAGAGCAGGTGTAGTAGTACCTAGTACATTAAATTTAGAGTGGGGTTGCAAATACATTGGGTAAGTGAGCTCACATAATGTTCGAAATTATGTTTTCTATATTATGTCTTCCAGTTGTTGTGATCCAGTTTTTAATGGCACATTTAAATTTTCTTGAGTTTTCTATTATCTTGATGTGTACAGGAAGTAAATTGTGGAGTTTTGGTGCTATAGTGAGTTCCACGTTATAATGACAGTATTTGATCAACTTTGGTTTTGCTATCCTTGTCTATCATTCGACAAAGCCGGTGGTACTATCCTTTTCTAGGTCCACAACGATGCCAATTATGTTTTTGACAGTGTAGAAATATAATTAATTAATGCAGAGAATCGGCATCGCTATTCTTCTATCTTTATCCACTGCCATTATAACGTGGACCTCACTATAGGTGGTTGGAGTGTCGTTGTTATGTTGCCTTCCTATAGTGAGGTCCACGTTATAATGGCAGTGTACAATTGACAATACTGTTGCTGTCTTTTTCTATCATACAACAAAACAGATAGCGCTATCTCTCTCTAGCTTTGCAATTTTGTCAGTTTGCCAGAATATTTTATTTTTACTTTTGACAGTGACTGTACAAAAGTAGACTAACAATTCTCAGCCGCCATTTTTTTTCTTCATTCTATCAAAATACTTTAGTACACAAGTCGTATAATTGATTTAAAATGTATTTTTAAAACAATGAAATAATTTTTAGACATTACCGTGTGATAAACTACCTGAAATGACATTTTGAAACTAGTTAACTAACCATCCTAGACTTTATCCATGCTTCAGTTAGCCTACACGTTTAGGTTAGACCTATTCGTACCGTTATAAATAATAATTGAAAGGTTATGTCAGAATTATTTCCAATGAAATTACTTATTTTGAAAAGGATTTCTATTTTTCTATAATTTTTGAAAGAAATTGGAATAGAATCCCTTACAAATAACTTAATTTCTGTTGTTTTGAAATTCAGATTGGTGTATCACAGGTTTTTAAATTAGCCGCCATTTCAGGTTTGTATAAAAATAAAAATCTGATCTCAGTTATTGACAGAATCCAAGGGCAGGGCAGTGGACTGTGGATGATAGTTGGTATAAATACCTACAAACAAATCTTTGAATTCTGTGCATAAAAATACTGATAGCTTGAATTGGGGTAAGTACGCCAATAAAAGACTAAATGAATCAACAAGATAAGATTTGATAATAATAAGATAATAATAGGCAGATGGCCACATACAAAAACAATTGTGTCAAATATTTTGGGATCAATAAAATAATAATAGGCAGGTGGCCACATACAAACATTGAATCAAATATTTTGAGATCAATAAAATAATAATAGGCAGATGGCCACATACAAAGATTGAATCAAATATTTTGAGATCAATAAAATAATAATAGGCAGATGGCCACATACAAAGATTGAATCAAATATTTTGAGATCAATAAAATAATAATAGGCAGATGGCCACATACAAAGATTGAATCAAATATTTTGAGATCAATAAAATAATAATAGGCAGATGGCCACATACAAAGGCAATTGTCAAATCTTGGGAAAATTACAACATGTGAAATAATGTAGAGAACTACAAAATTTAAGTGAAATTAGGTCAATGACATTAATGACCATTGAGATCTGACAATAACTGCAAAGGTATTAATGATATTAAATTATTAATGATATTGGTATTAATGATATTGCAATAAATGCAAAGGTATTAATAATGATACCTGAAATGAATATAATTTGAGTGCAATAATGAAAGTTATTACTAAGGTACAATAATAATGATTAAAAAATGACAATAAGCTGTAAAAAATGCTCAGCAAATAACATACATAAAAAATATATGCGGCATAGGCCTTCAGTGATTTGAATGTCAAAATAGATTTCGACCTAACAATTAATAGGCGTTACTGCCTTAAAATATCACTTAAGAGCTAAGGGTAGCTAATAAATACAAATGAGGACAGTCCGGGTTGAATATAGGCGACATGGGCCTTCAATGAATTGAATGTCAAGACAGACATCAATTAGAACGAGTAATAGGCGACAGTGGCCTTCAATGAATCACTTGTAAAGCCAAGGGTAGCTGTCAAATCCAATAAATAAATAGGCGTCGATGGCCTCAGTGAAATGAATGTCAAGCTAGACATTAACTAAACAATAGGTAGGCGTCGGTAGCCTCAGTGAAAGAATGTCAAGATAGACATTAATAATAGGCGACAGTGGCCTTCAATGAATCACTTGTAAAGCCAAGGGTAGCTGTCAAATCCAATAAATAAATAGGCGTTGATGGCCTCAGTGAAAGAATGTCAAGATAGACATTAATAAAATAATAAGTAGGCGTCAGTGGCCTCAGTGAATCACTTGTAAAGCCAAGGGTAGCTGTCAAATCCAAAGAATTAGTAGGCGTCGGTAGCCTTAGTGAATTTAATGTCAAGATAGACATTAATATGTCCAAAGCTCCGCCAATTTATGTAGATGCATAACAATATGATTATTATCTATAGTTATTATATTACAAATTGCTTTTCATATCATATACAGTTCAATAATTATTTCTAGTCTATATTATGTAAATTCATCTATAATTTTGCTGTATTGTAAGCTATTGTATATAAGTGTATAAGCCAGTATATATTGTAATCTACATAAATAAAGTAATCAATCAATCAATCCTGCAATTACTTTGAATTGAATATCACTTTTTTATTGATAATTTGTTGAGCTTTGTGACAGGACCGGTTCTCTAAATTTGATTACATTTTTATTGATAATCCGGTGTGTTTCTGGGTGAAATAGGACCTGTTCATTGAATTTAATATCACATTTTTATTGATAATCTGGTGTGTTTTGGGTGCTCTAGGACCGGTACATTACGCTGACACTGCGCGAAGGCCGAGTGGTGTTCCTCATCAGCTACGGCAGTGAGTGGACTCTGGAGACGAGTACGCATGCGCAGTATAACACTGGCAATTGGACCCGTCTTGAAGCAAGTCGTTACTACGATCGCAAGAATAAGGTCGAAAAAGGTAATTTATTTATTTATTCATTTACAATGGAGACAACAGGTTTCCCCAAACATGTCTCCTTTACAAGAAAATGCAAAATCTTAAAATATAATATATATACGTATAACTTATAAAAAATCATAAAAAGAAATAAGGTACAAAATGATTATATGGAAAAATACAATAATTTAAAAAAAAATAAATAATATGAAAAGATGAGATGAATACAAAGCATCAAATACTACTCATAAAAGGTCCAAAAATGGAAAATATAAAATTCTAATAACACTAATGTGTTAATGTTGTGTAATGTTGAGGTCCTCGTTATAATGGCAGTATTTGATTAACATTGGTGTTGCCATCCTTGTCTATCATTGTACAAAGCAGGCAGTGCTCAAGAGTAGTATATATAGTGATGTAAAATTCCCGGGAATTTAAGATCGAGGAAATATTCCCAGGGAATTTGAGGGAAATATTCCCAAAAATCATAAATTCCCGGGAATTTATGGGAACTTAAGGAAATTTATGATTTCTTTCATAAAAAATGACCGTAAAAGACGTTTTTTTGTTACACCTGGTCTCAATCACCTGTTATACAACAGTTTTTTTCTTTTTAATATAAGGATGAATAACTTATAAATGGTAGTAAGTTCAAAAAAAAAAATCTAGTGTGGCGCACTCACACAACTTTCCTTGCCGTTATGAAAATTGATCACCTGACGCTAGTGTTCCCGCGCATCTCAAGTCTACTATTCAAAGATTTGAGCCAGCTGGTGACAGGGCAATAACGCTGGAGACACATATGAGGTCTGCTATCTCTTCATAGTGAATGATTTAATAGAATCAACAATAATTTGCAATTGAATAATCACATTTTCTCGAATTTAAAGCTTATTTTCAATTTTAGGTGAAAATGTTACTGAACATTAATTGTAGAGATTTTCATGCTCAATCTTTTCCACTTGAAATTTTTTGTTTAAATTGTATCTGAAGTCTGATAGTTTGGAATCTAAAATCAAACTTTGCATAGATGGGGCGGAGCTCCTGAAATTTTTACAGATATAGGACTTGTGGCAGTTGATGGAGCTTATCGATGACTATTTTAGGTATGAATTTGATCAAAATCGTTGGAGCCGTTTCCGAGAAAATCACAAAAAACCTGTTTTTGACAACATTTTCGCCATTTTAGCCGCCATCTTTATAATTGAATTTGATCGAAATTGTTCGTGTCGGATCCTTATATTGTAATGACCTTGAGTTCCAAATTTCAAGTCATTCCGTTAATTGGGAGATGAGATATCGTGTACACAGACGCACATACACACACACACACACACACACACACACACACACACCACACACACACACACACACACACACACACACACACATACAGACCAATACCCAAAAACCACTTTTTTGGAGTCAGGGGACCTTGAAACGTATAGAAATTTACAAATTGTGGTACCTTAATTTTTTTCGGAAAGCAATACTTTCCTTACCTATGGTAATAGGGCAAGGAAAGTAAAAATTGCCGTAAAAGACGTTTTTTGTTACACCTGGTCTCAATCACCTGTTATACAACAGTTTTTTTTAATATAAGGATGAATAACTTATAAATGGTAGTAAGTTCAAAAAAACAGTAATTTGATGCTCATAGACTGAAAGGTGAAATGAGCACTCAATAAATCATTCAATTGCACCACTATTATTATGCTACTTTCATCTCTTACAAGTTGAATAAGATTTTTTTACTTACTAATAATAAATGCCTGTAAATCAGGTAAACAAAGTGAACGAAGTATTGAGTGTAATTTTACTTTCATTGCATTATTTTATTCAATTTCTCCGCACAAAAATAATTGACCCCCTAAATGAAGATCAGAGTACAATATTAATCCAAAAATTATAAATTATAAAATACACTTTGTTGAAGTTCTGACACTGTGTTACTAGTAAATATTTGAACTTCAGAAATTCAACAAAGTTATTATATAGTGTTTCGTCATGGAAAGCAACTTCTATTATGAAGTACAGCAAAATAGGTTTAACTAGAACAAGGAGCATACTCCAGTTTAATTCAATATTAAAAATAACATAATTCCACAGCTCACAACCTTTCAAGAGTTATTGAGGCTCACTTAACTTGTAATGAGATACTAGTCCAGGCAATGAATGCTCAAAAAGATATAGAGGGAAAAGTTTGGAACCCAATTGTTGACCTCGCAGTCCTTTTAAGGATAGTGAGGGGGTAAGCATATAAAAAGTCCTCACTCTTACCACACTCAAAACTGAAACTGCTATAAAAATTGATGGAAAGCATAAAATGATGAAATAATACATTACATTGAAGAGAATTGAATGCTCTACAACTCTCTGTCTTTTAAATACTCCTATAGTCCAGTCAATGAAAGATTAAAGAGGGAAAATTTTGGAACACAATTTTTGACCCCATAGCTCTTCTTTTGAGGATAGTAAGGGAGTAATCATATTAAAAGTCCTCACTCCTACCCCATGTGTAAAAAAATTACATTTCTTCGATGCATTCTTGTTGAGTAATGAGCCCTGAAAGTGCAAAAAATTGGAAGAATAACTGTCTTTTCAAAGATTTTACACTTTTAAAAGTGAATATCTCAAAAACTAAAGAAGATATCACAAAACTCTACTGTACAAAACTTGTAGGAAATTTATCTAGCTTCATTTTTACTCAGCCATGTCGCTGAAATGCATTGTTTCCCAGTTACATGCGTGTCAGCCAGAATTGAAAAAATGCAACTTTCAAACTACCCTCATCCCTTAAGGAGTAGGAATGAGGACTTCTAATATGTTCACCTTCTAACTAGTTTAAACAAAGCTGCGAAGTCAAATATTGTGTTTTCCAAACATTCCGTCCCAATTTTCCTGACAATTGATCTATTGTTGTTAAACTGAAGATTTCACACTCAACACTATAACGGCTGCAACAATCGTTGGGAGATGCGTGAAGTAATGAGACCATAGATGAAATTGAAGAGAATATAATGCTCTATGAGCCCATGATTAGCACGGATTTTTTCATTGAATCGTTAAAAAATTATAAGGCCAAAAAGATGAAAAAATCGGAGCCGGAAGGGGTTTTCTTCAAAATGTGATACCTTAGAGAGCTCATAAATAGAAAACTATGAGAGATATGGAAAACTGTTCAAAATGAAACTTGAAGAATAATTTTTGAGCTTTAATATTATGATTGTTTTCAACAAAAATTTCCTAAAGGCGCATATTGTTCGAGATATATGCAAAAAACATAATATGGCACTATCAAACCACCCCCACCACCTTACACCTTAGCACAGGGGGTAGGAGTGAGGACTTTTGATATGTATACCCTCTTACTACCCTTGAAAGAGCTACGGGGTCAAAAATTGTGTTCCAAAATTTCCCCTCTATAATCTTACATTGACTGGACTATACTAGTAAAAAGACAGTGAGTGAGTAAGCAAAAACAGGCTCAAAGAATGATGATTTATTGATTATATCAATGTAGAATGTGGCTGAGCTTGATCAATATCGAATAGAATGATGATTTATTGATTATATTGATGTAAAATATGAGTGGGATTGATCAATTTCAATTATTTTTAGAACAATTTTATAAATTCCCTTAAGTTCCCATAAATTCCCTTAAATTCCCAAAATTTCTTTGCCTCGGAAATATTCCCGGAAATATTGCCAAATCATAAGTTCCTTCCCACTGGGAATATTCCCGATCCACATCACTAAGTATAACTTATAGAAGGTTGCCGTGATCACATAAGACGCGTGGAGAACGCAGCCGGCTATGATGTGACGTCACATCATCGGCCCGGTTCAACATGCATTCAAACGTAAAAATCTGGTGTGGTACACTCACACAACTTTCCTTGCTCATTGATCTATAATCCTCATTCTTAAACGAGGATGATAACATAACATAGGGGAATAACATTATGCCGATTGGCGGCTAAATAATTTCATTAAAACTAAGATTATACTATTGTTATTGTTTTCAGAGTACATTTTCCTTTGTTTGAATTATGAAATTTGAGGATTTTTTAAAAGTTGTCAAAACAGCTGTTCTACAAATAAAATATCGACATGTGCTCTTTTGAATAAACTGATCTACCTCACGCACGAGAAGTAGGTTACAAAGTAAATTTCTCAAGGATGGGGTGGACCCCCTGTTGGTTTCTCAGGGAGGAGACTCATGCCAGTTAATAGAGCTGATATATAACTATTCATTGTAAAATTTGGAAAAAATCAGTCAAGTCATTTTTGAGAAAATCGTGATAGAAATTTAACAAAATTCGTTCTTCTCAGGAATATTACGGAGCTCCTGCAATTTTCCCAGAAATGAGACTCATGTCAGTTGATAAGGCTTATGAATAGCTATCTAGGGTAAAAATTTGAAGAAAATCGTTAGAGCCGTTTTCGAAAAAACCGTGAAAAACATGGCTTTTTAGCCATTATTCGCCATTCTTTCCGCCATTTTGAATTGAATTTTATTGAATCTCTTATTGTCGGATCCTCATGGTATAAGGACCTTAAGTTTAAAATTTCAAGTCAATCGGTTAATTAGGAATGGAGTTATCGTGTTCACAGACATACACACATACACACACACAGACCAACACCCAAAAATCATGTTTTTGGACTCTGAGGACCTTGAAAAGTATAGAAAACTTGAAATTAAGGTACCTTAATCTTTTTTGGAAAGCAATACTTTCTTTACCTATGGTAGGTAATAGGGCAAGGAAAGTAAAAATGCCCAACTTTGATCCATCATAGCAAATTAACCATCAATACTGCATAGAAGTGAATGACATCAAAATGTTCAGCATTTTATCATCTTTGAAACAATATCAAAACCACTTTTCAATAAAAATCATATAAATGTTACTGGTGAGTCTAAAACAAATCGTTTGAGCACACGATTCGATTTGATAATACCATTTCAAATACATTTTTGTACTTTCTCTTAGTTTTTTCTGCATCGTTTTAGTTCTTTCTCTTATGCAGATTCTATTCTCATTTGGAAATTTCATCCTCATGAAGGTCTGTGGAAAGAACTAACAGCTTCTTTAGGAATTTCAGGATATTAATGTTATTTTATCAACAACTTCTTGTGCAATTTTTTCTCTTTGATTTTATTTATTTATTTTATTTATTCATTCTAGTACAAAACACTATAATCATATTATATTGAGCGATCAATTTAGAAAATTCTTCATATTGTGACAAAATCAGGAAATTGAAGAAGTTTTGGGCAATAGCCTGTTTTTTCTTTTCCGACTATTGTATTGTTCGCTCTATCTAATAAATAAATAAATAAATATTTGGTTATTTATGTCCAACGGATCTCAAAAACGGCTCCAACGATTTTTACGAAATTTGGAACATAGTAGGTTTATGATATGAAAATTCAATTACACTAGGTCTCATCCTTGGGGAAACTCTAAAGGACATGAAAAGGATGATAATTATCCATCCTTGGAAAAACATGATAATTTCGTCGTCTGTTGATAAAGAAAGATGGGAATGCCTGTGTGGGAGAGATACAGAATTATGTCCAGCTGTTAAACTATTTCCCATCAATCAGCTTACCTCACGAGAAATATTATCTAGAAATTTTAATCGACTGATCAAATTAATCTGATTTGTTGACATGACATGATAATCATTCTAAACTAGAGTATATTATAAAACTTTCAAAGTTAATTATTATTTGACAATTTTAAGTGATTAGTGAGTGTTATTTTGTTATTCAATTTGGTTTGTAAACAATTTAAATTAGAACTTTTCTGTTTTCAAATGTTTGGACTGAAAATTGGACCTGAATTCAAGTGTACCTACTTTTTGTACTATTTAAGCTGCGTTTACACCAAAGTTATTAACAAAATGTTAATAACTTAATCCTCATAGATTCTATTAGATTAAACATAACTCATCATACACATGATGAACTTATGCGTTTGTCAAGTTCCCTTCAATCTAATAGAATCTATAAGGATTAAGTTATTAACATTTTGCTAATAACTTTGGTGTAAACGCAGCTTTATAGTGTCAAAATTCGGGGGAAGACACAGTTTTGGGCAGTGCCTGTTAGTCCTTTCCCAATCATTTTGAAGAATTGTGTTCTGTTTATCAATAAATAAATGACGAGCGAAGCTCAGTTCCCCAATATTTATAATATAAATATGACATTGGAGGAAAAACTAGGCTGAGCCTGAACTATTTCTCTCCGAAAATTGTGATAGAATGTTTATGTTATCCAAAGGTATAAGTTTATGAAATCATACACTGCTTCGTCACTTGATTTTCTGCCCAGGAGTAATGATTGAATTTTAAAGGATGGATTAATACTTTAAATGTATCATAATTATGTGAAAAACCCATTAATTTAAATTTTTTCTACCTAAATTTTACAGAATTTACGAGCCAGAAAAGCACAACTCACTATTCAGCTGACAATTTTTTATTATATTCTATCAAATCAAATGATCTTTATTCACAAAAAAGTGATACATCAGCAGAAACAATATATAAATAGTGAATATTCCCCACAAAGACAACAAGTCTGGGTGTGGGGAAAATATTCACTATCCTTCTCATATCCTTCTCTCTTTAATATATTAATGTATCTTCTTTCTCTCTCAGGTGTTCTGAAAGTAGACGACGAAGTTCGCGACGGTTCACCGCAACACCCACCCAGTCAGGACGCCATTCCAGATCTGAGCGGGGCGCGCTTCTACTTTGGGGGTCTGGCCCCTGGCTATCATCTTCCACCCCCGCCTACTACCACCTCACTGCCCCCTGGGGGCGGCGCCCTGTCCTTCCTCGGATGCATGTCCGATGTGCAAGTCATGCAGGAAGGGTACAACTTGCTCAAGGGCAAGTTTTGGGGTGTGCAGGCTGCATGCTCCAGTAAG
Source organism: Nilaparvata lugens (assembly GCF_014356525.2). Lineage (NCBI taxonomy): Eukaryota > Metazoa > Arthropoda > Insecta > Hemiptera > Delphacidae > Nilaparvata > Nilaparvata lugens. The sequence continues at coordinate 1,427,623 of NC_052506.1, read as the reverse complement.
GTGAGTGCTAAATCGAAAATCTATCAATTGACTAGATTGTGTCATAGAGGAAAGATAGCATCAGAAGATATCTGGTCGCCGTCCAGGTGTCACCCCGACTACCTGACACCTGGTCATTTTGGCCATAGGCGACAACCTGAACCCTCGTAAAAATATACCATTGCCGTCAAGTTGTCACCCCGACTACTTGTCACCGAAGGTGCCAACTTGTCATGACCGTAAACGACAACCTGACACCTCGCACACACACGTCAGAGTGTCACCCCGACTACTTGTCTCTTGTACCTGCAGGGTGTCGACACCGTTCACGACAGCCTGACACCTTACATGCTGGTGTCAAGGAGTCACCCTGACAACTTGTCACCTCCAGAGCACCAGTTGGCACAACTTACACCCCTGCGGCGTGTGGAGGGGGGTCAAGCAATTTTTATAACTCTTTACGATGTAGAATTGAATTCTAAGCACTTTTGGTCCAGTAACATTTTCCCGTCGAACGCACGGTTCGAGAGATATTCGCTAATTTTAGGACATTAGTTTTTGCTAATTTTAGGACATATTTTTTCGAGTTGGTTGAAAACAGAAAAAATCGAATAATTTGATGGCTGAACCAGATGTAGAACACAATTCTAAACACATTTTGTTCACCTTACAGTTGTGTTGTGAGTGATGTTGTGGGACTTTTCCACAATGAAAACACTAATTTGAAATTGTCAACCACTTTTTAAAGTTGTAAACAAACCGCTGAAGATGTGGCTGGTAAAGCCACGATACCTAGTTCTGTATATATTATAATAGTTTATAATAATAAAAAGTGGTTGACAATTTTAAATTAGTGTTTAAATTTTGTTCAGATATAATTTTCCCGTCAGACGCACCGTTATTTTTCAACATCCAGTCTGTTTCTATGACACTTATTCTTGATTGTACCATGGTTGAAAAGGCTCACTCACAAAGACATGATGGTGAAAATACAAAATTAAGAACTCAATGCCTTTTCATATAAAACTTGACAGTTTGGCTTCATTTTCCAACTTTCAAATGGAGAGCCAGCCGGAATGGTTATTTCTTGTGGTGTCGAATCGAGGTGATAGGTTGTCGTGACCGTAGACGACTACCTGAGTCAAACTTTTTTGATGTCCTATAATCTTAATTGTCCAGTCAATCTTCACAATGACGTTTTGTTGCGCTAGATATCCATTTGAGATATACTTACACCAACAGGTGTTTTCGAGAAATCTTTTATTAAAAGTATTTTCTGTTCTCAATGTCATCCACCTCGGAAGCCCTTGATGATGAAGAATTGAAATTGGTCTCAAATTGTAGACCGGGATTTTTTCTTTCACGTGCATTAAATTGAATGAAGAATAAATCGTATTGAAATTAGTTAGGTTAGTTTAAAGAAGCCGAAGATTACAGGGAATTTATCCTCTTTCCAGAGTTTAAGTAATTCTTCAATCAAACGGAGTGAATAAAGGCAAATTTGAGACTACAGAGCTTATATAATATAAAATTACCTACAATTCTATACCAATTACTTGTTTTTTCTTGCATTAATATCTAGTTAGTGGATGATAATTTACAGAAAAATAATGAATGAAATATCGAAATTTATTTCTCTTCAATTACGTATAATTATAATTTTATTAAATAATTCTTTAAAAAAATGCGTAGTACAGAACGGTACTCTTATCTTGTACTCAGCTGTTGATAAGGAAGCCTTATCGCTCGGGTGCTAACTGTTCGTTTGGCAAACCTTTGATTTTATAAGGGTAATTATAATTTTTCTAGTTAATTCTCTCCTTTCATGAGATTTACTCAAAAGATTCATCACAACATGTAACTTTTCGATGGTGAGTCAATTCTCTATGAAATTTATTGGAGCTTGAAGAAGAGAAACTTCCCCACTGACTGGCCTTATTCGTTTTATAATAATAATAATACTGAGGGTGAAGCCTACTTAAGCTCTTAGGCTTGTGCGTGGGTAATGAGTGAGAGGGATGATGATGATGATGAGAGATGATTAAATCGATACTTTCAATATCCATTAGTTTTAATATGTGTTCTAGAAACCGGGGTACCTGAAGTTCATTACCATTAATTACAACAACCATATTGGCATGAGGGCTGAAGTAATTCGAATTTAACAATGATTACTACCAGTAATAATAAATTGTGTATTTTGAAAATTTATTTGCTCTAAAAATTCAATGTTTGTTGAATCGTTTTGTGATCATGTTAATGTCTTTCCTATTAGACAGCTATTACCAAATTACTTGATGATAATTTTTTAACAATTATCTAATTTTGTTTCAGCCATTAACTGTGGCAGGATTCCACGGTGACGGCTTTTTACAGTTGGCGTCACACCATCTCAAGCGAAAGGCGTCGTTCGGCTTTATCTTTGCGACGGCCCAGCAGGACGCCCTTCTGATGCTTTCCACCTTTGAAGGCCTGGTAAGACATCGGCTATAGCCTAGATTCACTTCAAACTGACAGTAATAATCGAATGGGTAGCGTTGGCGTAATTCATGAGGAATGCTGACGGTTTAAAGATGCTTTGGTGGAATTTGTCAAATTGAACGAGCGTTAGCGAGTTCTCACTTTTGATTTATTCAAAGCCAAAGTCATTGTCTGTCTGTTTGTATGTTCTACTATAACAGTAAGAATTGATCAATCGACTTCAAATTTTTAACACGTATTCTTCGAACCTTTTTACAGGTCAAGTTCGTTGGACAACAAAATTGACTCACTCCTTCGTCCTTTTTCAGGATATAAAAAAAACATTGAAAGTGCATAAGAAAAAAATTGTTGTGATTTAGTTAGTTGAAGAACTGATTGCATGCAATTACTAAAGTTGTGTGTGTATGAGTGTATGTGCGTCTGTGTACACGATATGTCGTCTCCCAATCAACAGAATGACTTGAACTTTGGAACTCAAGGTCCTTACAGTATAAGTATCCGACACGAACAATTTCGATCTAATGCAATTCAAGATGGCGGATAAAATGGCGAAAGTGTTGTCAAATACAGGGGTTTTCGCGATTTTCTCGTAAACGGTTCCAACGATTTTGATCAAATTCATACCTAAAAAAGTCATTGATAAGCTCTATCAACTGCCACAAGTACCATATCAGTAAAAATTCCAGGAGCTCCGCCCTATCTATGCAAAGTTTGATTTTAGATTCCCAATTATCAGGCTTCAGATGCAATTTGAACAAAAAATTCCAAGTGGAAAATATTGAGCATGAAAATCTCTACAATTCAGTGGAAAAGATTGAGCATGAAAATATCTACAATTAATGTTCAGTAACATTTTCACCTAAAATTCAAAATAAGCTCGAAATTCGAGAAAATGTTATTATTTCATTGCAAACTGTTGGCAACTGTTGATTCTATTAAATCATTCACTATGAAGAGATAGCAGACTTCGCGTGTCTCCAGCGTTATTGTCCTGTCACCAGCTCTGTGACGTCAGGTGATAAATTTTCATAACGGCAAGGAAAGTTGTGTGAGTGCGCCACACCAGATTTTTTTCTCTTGGAACTCAGTTTCGAAATCATGTATCACATGACCACCTTCTCATTTCAAAAAATGAATTTGGATTCATATGAGGGTCAAATATGTTTGAGCGACAGAGTAATTTTCAATTTTTCCAACCCAGGGGTCACTAGTAAATAGGATGAGAAACTTTGATGTTATTCATAAGAATTGCTGACAATTCGGAGTGTATCATACTGCACTGCTAATACTTCGAGTTTAGTTGCGGTATTTGAGAAGTCTGAGCTGAATTTCATAATATTATCTAATGAGATTTTAATGCCTATGAATTAAAACGAATGAATGAATTGCTTAGGAAATTGGTGAATATTTTCTCAATCATCGATCGAATTTGTCAATTCAAGTTTGCTGAGGTTAATAATTTATTAATAATTTTTGGTTACTCAGCTCACCACTAAAAACTATTCAGCAGTGAATGGAGTTCTTTAATCAAGAATAACATTGTAAGCTTCAATATTCGAATTAATTTTCATAATAACCATTGAGGTTTGTAACTTTTTTTTCAAATTATTTTGCTGTTTAATGAACATCTTTCATTAGTGAATGAAGATTAATTAAATTAGGCTACTTATCACAATAGATCATCATTTTTCAATTTGATATTGAAATATTTATTGCAATAACTTCCCATGTCGAGAGTTTATTTTAATAAGTATAATAATAATATTTTGAAATAATAATTATAATATTTTTTCTTAGAATTCAGTTCTCTACTAAAATTTATTCAGCAAGAAGTGGTTGAATTTTTCAATCAGGAATAATTTGACTGCATAGGCCTATTCAAATGTCAAATTACTTATCACTGTGCTAAATAATTATTATTATTTCACTGCATTATTCAACATGCTTATCTCGATAACCAATCAAGTCTAGAGTTTGGTATTAAACTGATATATTTATTTTTGTTCAAACTTGGGTCATTACTAAAACTACTACACAGTGAATTCATTCATGATTATTAACTTCAATATTCAAATTACTTATCACAGTTATCAATAATTATTCTACTCATATTTTTTGGGAATTACTTATCAATAATCGATATTTTTTGCAATCATTTAATCAATCATACTAATCAACTAAATGTGTGGCTGATTCTCGTTTACAGGATTCTCCTATTGATGAGCGGGAAGAGTTCACTAACACAATAGAACAGGAGGTAATATCTCTAACCAACATCATTAAACATTTTAGTTGGTTTTCAGCATGCATGCTTTAATTATGCTTCTTCATTTTCATATTGATGTTTGATTGAGTCTCGACTTGTAACGGCATATATTTATTTATTTATTTATTAGAACAGTCACAAACACGATATTTGGAAAGAGAAACAGGCAATTGCCCAAAACTTCTTCAATTCCTTGATTTTGGCAATATAATATAATACATTAACTCGAGTTTTAACGAAACATATTATATTCACTCGAGTTTTAACGACATATATTAACTCGAGTTTTAACTAAATATACAGGGTGTTTCAGAGAAACGGGAAATTTTGAAAGTTGAATAATTTCAATCGCTTCTCGAATCTTTGCTTTCAATTCTGCAACAACGGAAGAATTGAAAGCCAAGATTCGAGAAGCGATTTCAAATTGCAGTTTTAATGCTACGTCAAACCATGGACAATTTGATGAAGAGACAACAGGATTGTTTGCGTAGAAAAGGTAAAAATTGTTTGCGTGGAAAAATACACCTGCAAGATGTCATCTTCAAAAAATAAATGTTACGGTATTATTTATTCTAAAATGGCATTATTTTCACTATTGAATGACACCTGCAAGAAGTCATCTTCAAAAAATAAATGTTACGGTATTATTTAATCTAAAAAGGCATTATTTTCACTATTGAATGACACCTGTAAGATGTCATCTTCAAAAAATAAATGTTACGGTACTATTTATTCTAAAATGGCATTATTTTTACTATTGAATGACACCTGCAAGATGTCATCTTCAAAAAATAAATGTTACGGTATTATTTATTCTAAAATGGCATTATTTTCACTATTGAATGACACCTGCAAGATGTCATCTTCAAAAAATAAATGTTACGGTATTATTTAATCTAAAAAGGCATTATTTTCACTATTGAATGACACCTGCAAGATGTCATCTTCAAAAAATAATGTTACGGTATTATTTAATCTAAAAAGGCATTATTTTCACTATTGAATGACACCTGCAAGATGTCATCTTCAAAAAATAAATGTTACGGTATTATTTAATCTAAAAAGGCATTAATTTCACTATTGAATGACACCTGCAAGATGTCATCTTCAAAAAATAAATGTTACGGTATTATTTAATCTAAAATGCATTATTTTCACTATTGAATGACACCTGCAAGATGTCATCTTCAAAAAATAAATGTTACGGTATTATTTAATCTAAAAAGGCATTATTTTCACTATTGAATGACACCTGTAAGATGTCATCTTCAAAAAATAAATGTTACGGTACTATTTATTCTAAAATGGCATTATTTTTACTATTGAATGACACCTGCAAGATGTCATCTTCAAAAAATAAATGTTACGGTATTATTTATTCTAAAATGGCATTATTTTTACTATTGAATGACACCTGCAAGATGTCATCTTCAAAAAATAAATGTTACGGTATTATTTAATCTAAAATGGCATTATTTTTACTATTGAATGACACCTGCAAGATGTCATCTTCAAAAAATAAATGTTACGGTATTATTTATTCTAAAATGGCATTATTTTCACTATTGAATGACACCTGCAAGATGTCATCAAAAAATAAATGTTACGGTATTATTTAATCTAAAAAGGCATTATTTTCACTATTGAATGACACCTGTAAGATGTCATCTTCAAAAAATAAATGTTACGGTATTATTTAATCTAAAAAGGCATTATTTTCACTATTGAATGACACCTGTAAGATGTCATCTTCAAAAAATAAATGTTACGGTATTATTTATTCTAAAATGGCATTATTTTTACTATTGAATGACACCTGCAAGATGTCATCTTCAAAAAATAAATGTTACGGTATTATTTATTCTAAAATGGCATTATTTTTACTATTGAATGATATGAAAATCTTTATTTAAAGATTTGTTTTACTTGAAATTATTTAACTTTCAAAATTTCACGTTTCTCTGAAACAGTCTGTATTGTACAGGGTTGTGCAGAGGAAACGCATGTTTTTCGAACAGCCAGTACTCGTCAACGGGTTCCCCGTTTCCCGGAAAGTGTAGACCGAGTCAGAACGGCAGTTGTTACTAGTCCTAGACGATCGACTCGACGACACTGACTCGGTCTACATTTTTAGGAGTACGAACTGAACGGGAAAGACCAGGTGGTTTCTTTTTCATTACAGAACTAGTACTCCTAAACGGTGCAACCCATCGGAGTGCAGTATTTCGATCGGGCATTGCACTTCGACCCTCAAATCCAAAATATTGACGGAAAAGCGTTGCACTATGACTACAGATTCATTGTTTCTAAAGAAATTGCTTAACAGCGAACATACGATGTTGTACGTTCCAACGCTCATAGCAACTGAAATGGCATAGTATGGGTCGTCTGTCAACATTCGTTCCAGGGCAATACCCTCTCCCGTTGACGAGTACTGGCTGTTCGAAAAAAATGCGTTTCCTCTGCACAACTCTGTATTTTCTCGAGTTATAACGACACAACAGGTCGTTTTCACGATATCCAAAGCATTACACTTAACAAGGCTTCTCACAATACTAAGTAGGTAGGCCTACTTCAGGAAGAATTATCTGTAGGATGGTAAAAGAAAGCTACAAAACTGCTTTTGGATGTCCCCAATATTGTTGTTACTGGCACACAACCATAGCGAAAAGATAGCATAAGAAGTTATCCCATGGTATAGGGCGTTTATGTTCCAAATTTCACTGTTAACTAGAGCTGATAGTCCTTGTAGTTATTTTTCGTGAAGGTATGTGACGCTGGTAGTCTCTCATACTGTGCCTTTCTTACACTCTCACCCGGCCAAATCAGTAATAATAGACATAAGTCGACAGTATTCGGCTTGAGTTAACAAAAAACGGCTTGAAATTTGGAACATCAACGACCTACACCATGGGATATTTTCTTATGCTATCTTTTCTCTATGATACAGTATCGACACAAAATGATACAGTATCAACACAAAATAATACATTATCAACACAATGTGATACAGTATTCTCAACTTGATACACAACACATGGTATGAGGCTACTATGATATCCTATTATATTAAGCGAGCAATTTCTGTATATCTGTTTATATTTTCATATCTGGTTATTTATGTTCAACGGATCTCGAAGACGGCTCTAACGATTCTCACAAAATTTGGAACATAGTGGGTTTATAATATAAAAATTCGATTGCACTAGGTCTCATCCCTAGGAAAACTCGCTGAACGACATTAAAAGGATAATTCATCCTTGGAAAAACAGCTGAGACTTTCGTCGTCTGTGGATAATGGAAGTGAGTGAGCGAGTGCGTCTGTGGAAAATCAAAATATCTCATCCCCGAAATTCATAAGCTGACGTATAGCCAGCTGTAAAATATAAACACGCCCTAAAAGATTGAGAAACCTTCAAAGGTTTGAAAGATCAAATTATTCATTATTAATGAGAATAATAATCATATTCAAAATAAAAACATATTTTCGCGATGTTTTCAAATTCATGATACTTTTCAAGTTAATAATTATTTTACAGTTTCAAGTGATTAGTGAGTGCTTTTTTTTATTCAATTTGGTCTGCAATCAATGTAGAACAAATTAGAACTTTTCTGTTTTCAAATGTTTGGACTGAAAATTTGACCTGAATTCAAGTTTATGGAACATAACCTACTATTTGGACTATTTATAAGTCAAAATTCGGGGAAGACACAGATTTGGGCTGTGCCTGTTAGTCCTTCCCCAATCATTTTGAAGAATTGTGTTCTGTTTATCAATAAATAAATAACGAGCGAAGCTCGGTGCCCTGATATTCTATTCCCTATGACACAACTGAATTGTGTAGTCCAAACAGTTTCAGAGAAATTAGTGTAGATGTACTGAGCTGACAATAGCATGCGGTTACACTCTGTGGGCCACACTCTTGCCGAGTCCCTTGCCAAATGTAACAACATTACAACGGTTACACTGTGGGTCCACACTCTTGCCGAGTCCCTTGCCAAATGGTGGCTCGTGTCCGTCTTGCCATCCACCCTGCAATATGACCAGAATATGAGCGCCCCTTCAGGATCAGTGGTAGGGGGCCATTAGCGTTTTCTTGTCTCGTTCGAGTTTTTCTCGACAAAAAAAAGAGGGAAGGTGAGTCGAGCCGAGTGAAGACGAGCATTGGCATAGTAGTCATCCACACTTTTCGCTCGTCGTCATTCGTACGCACTCGACGAGAGTGAAGCGCCGGCATCAAACCATGAAAAATTCATGATCCATCAATTATTGAGATATCGTCAGCTTCAACAGAATGTGACCAGCTTTAATATAGTGAGGTCCTCTTTATGGCCGTATTTGATTGACAATGGTGTTGCTATCCTTGTCTATCATTCGACAAAGCAGATAGTTCTATCCTTTTCTGCCTCCGCTGCATTGACAGATGTTTCTTTACAGTGTATAAATATAATTTATTGACAAAATATTTAAACTCAATTAGAAAAATTTATTTTCAAAAAATCATTTAAAAACTATATTTTCTTGACAGATAAAATAAAATACTACTATTCATTCTACAAAACACAAATCTGGCTGGAATTTTATTAATAAAATATTCTCAATAAAATGAAAACTGGTGCTTATAGGAACTTAGTCTAGTGAAATCAAAAGAGTTGGAAACATTCGGGCTTATAGGGTGATTGCCAATAAAGATTTCAATATCGGGGGACCGAGCTTTGCTCTGGAGTGTAATAGCATAGAAAATTTGTAACGAAAGATTGAATTTATAGTTTATATTTATTTATTAATTTTCTCAGTCGTTCAATTATTTTTACAGTTATATGAGGAGGCACAACAGGCTTATGCCAAAAACTATCCTTTTTCAAATTTATACTACAGTCCAAATCAAAATCTAGGTTAATCTTCTATCACTCATCAAAATAACAATCCATTCACACTTGAAAAAACAAACACATCATCAATTACAAATAGATATACTATGAATTCCATTTAGAATGATATACTATGTTTGCTGAAATATTTGTTAATATACTATGTACTATTCTACACTAACAGTATCCAGTTACTATTTTGGACTTTCTGAAGTAAACATGTTTTCTAAAAAAAGAGAAATAAACGAAAATAAGTTTTTCTTGCTGAATTTTTCTTCTCGTGAGATCAGCTGAATGATCCCACACATGCACTCGTTCACTCACTTCCATTCCGGTATCGACAGACGACAAAATTTCCAGCTGTTTTTCCAAGGACGTATTTATCCTTTTAATGTCCTTTAGCGAGTTATCCCAGGGTTGAGACCTAGTGCAATCAAATTTTCATATCATAAACCTACTTTGTTCCAAATTGCATAAGAATCGTTGGAGCCGTTTTCGTGATCCGGTCACATACAGATATACATATAAACATAAAAACATCTAAACATATAAACAGAAATTGCTCGTTTAATAGTATAGGATTTACTTTTTTACAATATTTGAAGTCTCGGACTATTTTTTTCAGACTACTGTATTGTTATTATAGTATTCATTTCAAATGAATTTTGTTGATTTGGTATTGCAGCAAGACCGCCTGAACTACTACACGGCGTCACTGCGCCGCGGTCAGATCGAGGTGCGACTGAACGCGGGTCGCGGCGAGGTGCGACTGGCCTCTACCGGGTCGGAGTACGGCGACAGTCGCTTCCATTCGGTAGCCGTTGCCAAAATGGGTCGTCGACTCGAGTTGCGAGTGGATGACGTAGTTCAGGTAAAGAAAGGATCCAAAAGACTTTGATGATTCATAAAAATCATTCAAAGAAAATATATATTTATTAAAACCATTTTGAATAAACCGAGATTATACCCCTTTCATCTAATTTTCCAGGTATTTGATGTATTCACAGTTAGACAACTCTACGTTAAAACTTGAATACTTATTAAAAAATAAAAGCAAATTTCCTAAATTAAATAAACATGTCTACAACTTCAGACCAAATGTAATAGAAAAATTCCAAATTTATCCTACAAAGTTAACTTTCATTAGAATACAATTTATTTACTCAAGCAGCAAATTAATAAATGAAATACCTTTTGATTCAAATGATAAAATATCAAAGAAGAGCATAACTGAGTGGATTAAAGCAAAGGTGAATATTTCTTCACTTTGAACCTTGCACTGTGATTTGTTTTCTTCTGTTTCAGTTTTCAGTTTGGTATTTCTCTGAATTCTGACATTTTATAAATTATCAATATAGGGTGAATTATTCTACTTTGGACCACATTTTTAAAGTATATTGATTTAAATTGGACCACATTTTTAAAGTATATTGATTTAAAGTATATTTTGTGTCTCTACTTTTGTTATAAATCTTTTCGTTTCAATTTCTAGTTATTTTAAGGATTTTCATTTTAAGCAACTCTCACCAGTGGGCAAAGATTCTTCTTTTCGCTAGTGATGCCTAGAAATTTTATAATTCGTTTTTTCTGCTCTCATGTATATGCATGTATGTGTAATATTGTATTATGAACATTTTATTTTTATTTTTGCTCGTGTATGTATGTGTATGAGTAAATTATTGTTTGTTTTCTTTTTGGCAATAAATGAATTTGATTTTATTTTGATATAGAGTAGTATTTAGTGTTTCTCCACTGCTATTAAAAGTGGACCTCACCCTACTAAAAATCATTCAGGATAAGTTAATCAATCAAGAATAACATTGTAAGCTTCAATACATATTCAAATTACTGAATATATGAAATTACTCACAGGCACAAGTCCATCCGGATAGTAGGGTTCTAAAGTGAGGTCCACGTTATAATGGCAGTATTTGATTAACATTGGTGTCGCTATCCTTGTCTATCATTGGTCAAAGAAAATAGCGCTATCCTTTCTACCGTAGCAAGATCGTTATTAAACAATGTAGAAATATAATTGATTAACAAAATATTTAATTTCAATTATGAAAATGAAAACATATCATTCAAAAACATTTTTTCTTGGCGAATAAAATATTCTTGATTATTGTAAACAAGAATGAACAGTTGATATTACATCAGATATACCGGTATCAGCCATCATCTACAGAAGGCAGTGAATCGGCAATGTTGCTCTCCTGTCTTTCTCCAATGTCATTATTTAGGCTTTCACTGTGCAAATGGCCTTAAATCAAGTTTCTTTTCTATTTAATTAAACTTTAAACTTTCAAGTAGGCCTATTGAAAAAAATTAAAGGTATATATTGCTATTTGTATTGTTATGACCAATAAAATATTTGATCTGTTGTTAATATTTTAAAATTTAATATTTTATCTGTTGTTGTAAGTTGGATGCGAAATAAAGAATCTTATCTTATCTTATCTTATGATTATTTTATTTGTAAAAATATTTCTTGTATTTGGCAATAAATTCATGTCTATTCATTCATTCATTAAATTATTTATATATTTCTATTTCAGGCCACGGCCACCCTTCCCGAGGGCGCCACCGTCGTTAAGGCCCCTCCGCCCCACCAGGGCGGCCTGTACTTTGGGGGCTTGCCCCCTGGCTACAACACGACCGGGCGGACTATTAGCAATGTGCCCCTAGTCGGCACTATCAAGGATGCTATATTTAACGATCAGTGAGTTCTGCTATCTATTGCAATTTATGATAGTTTTCTGCTTTGGGGGCTTGCCCCTACAGTTATTCGTTTTGTTGTAATTTATTATTGTTTTCTATTCAGTGTCTTGCTCCTACAGTTTTGTGAAGTCTGCTTCTTGTTACATTCAGAGACTGACTTTATCCTGTAGTATGCGTAGTGTAGCATTTCTCAATTCAATTTATCAAGATCATTTCCATACCAGTGGCGAGGCGTCCGGTCATCGTTTGATGCAGCGATGTGTAGAGGAATTGGACTAAATATATAAATATATATATATATATATATATATATATATATATATATATATTTAGATTACGTCTTAGATATCTTATTAAGATAATCTCAACACTTAAATGTACATTTGTAGGCTTCAAACCCCGAAATTATCTGCTACTTAATGATAGCAAAACAAAGTTCCTCCATTTTACTTGTAGAAATTCAGAGGTAAAACAACTTAATTCCGTAAATAATAAGGAAGAAATAAAATTGTTAGGTCTTGAAAACACACTTAGTTGGTCCGTTCACATCCAAAAAATATGTAAAAAATTAAGCTCAGGAATTTTTGCGCTGAGACGACTAGCAAATATTTCGAACTTAGAAACGTTAAAAGCAGTGTACTTTGCAATGATCCACTCCCACATTTCATATGGAGTTGAAATTTATGGAGGAACAAGCATCTCAAACTTAGATAAAATACTCCTATTACAAAAAGAAGCAATAAGAATAATTCTAAATCTTGATAGAGAGCAATCATGCAAGCCATTCTTCAGTATAAACGAGTTTACTGTAAAAAAAATGAATTTTATACAGTCACTAATTTCTCTTTAGCTTTAAGTTAGTTTTTAGTTTTTGACTTTTTCATGTACATTTCATGTATGTTTTGGAAAGAAATAAATGATTGATTGATTGATCTTCTAAAACTCCAAAACTTGAAAAAACGATAAGAATATGATAAGTATGACGCTCAATATGAATATGAAGCGCAGAAGGCTAGCGGATCACTCCAGTCCCCCTCCAGTCCTTGGCAAGAGCCCCCAGCCTACAGGTTCCAGACCATTCAAATAATACTCGCAACCGGCTGTGATGTATTTAGGCTTCGCGCGTTCTCGGCCACTGTCGGGTGTTTTCGGTAGCTGCGTTCTCCCTCCTTCACACCTTCACATGTCCCACCATCTCTACAGCTCTAACGGAAATTTGCGCATTTGAAATATATTATTGTTTTAAAAGTGAGGCTAATCTTATTCGTGTGAGTTAGTAATCGTGTTTTTACAGTGTTTCATGTGCATGAATTAGTGAATGTGAAGTGTGAACCATGGAGGAAGTGGAAGATGAAAAAAGTATTATTATTATGAAAGAAATTCCAGTTGTAGTGCGAGTTGTTAAGTAATTGAAAGTTGTTGGTAGTGAGGATTCACTGAAAATTATACAAGAGGTGAAATTGGAGAGAATTCTTCTCAGTTCTCTGCCTTTTGTATGTGAGTTCAGAGGAAAATGTTCAGGTACTCCAAAAGCTTCAAAAATCAACAATTTTCTTTTCCTACAGTTACCTTGAAAAGTGGCCATTCCTGCACTGATTACAGAACGCAAAGAATCACTTTTCCGCTCTAGTGCGGGAAAAATTTTTCTGCTCTCCAGATTTGGGTTATATGGAGGATTAGTGCACGGAAACAAAAATTAAGTTGGTAACAATGACTGTGGTTAGATTTAGATAAGAATCATTTCAATGGCTACCCTACATTTATGATAAAATGCCAATCTAGAAATCCAAAACAAGAATAATGTTTATCTAAATCATAATTAAATAATAACTTATCATTTAATAATAAATAATGTTTATTTTCTATTGACAGTAATAATTATTTCAACTCCAAGCAATGAGATATGTAGGAAACACACATTATGAAATTCGAATTTTCAGGTTAAATAATTACCGTTCAAAATCCATGTCAATAAAATTAATAAAATAACATTAGAATATACTACAATAAAATATTTTCTGTTGTCTATGTTATTTTATAAATATTTTTTAGTTTACTTATAGTATTTTTCGGTAATTTTAGTTAACCATGTCTAAATATCTGAATACTGTTTTTAGCTGGATGAAACGAAGTTAGGTACGATTCTTCCCGCTAGGTCGCGCGCTTGTCGGTTCAGCCATTTTGCAGCCATCCCAACCAGCTGTTGGCGTGTATTTTGAATGCGAATTTTTTGTTTTATCTGTATTTTTTCTGATTCTTGAATAAATAAAAATGAGAACTTTGGCTGAGAATTTTCAACTTCAATTGGATTATTAATTTTTAAATGGATTAAGGTTGTTATTAATAACAGCATCACACACACAAACATTTGATGGATTTCAACCATCATTTTATCCATAATTACCCACTTTTCATATTCAATGGTAACTGTAGGAAAAATTTAATGTGAAATATGTGCGCAAAGTTCCTCTGCTGCGCTCAAGAAGCCATTCCGCTAAACGTTTCTTTCGGTGCAGCAAACTGTCACTTTGCGCACCAGTTGCACAAATAACTATTTTGCTAGCATTTCTAACATTCCCTAGATGATGGAACTTGGACCCACTTGGGAGGGGGGGGGATTGGCCTGCGATGACCGGTGGAGTATTCCACGCCCCCCCCTCCACTGTTCCATACTCATTCCCAATCCTCATCACTCTCTATCATGTGAGATATTTATTATTAAACGGAAATTTAAATTAAATGTTGTAAATCACCCCGTAGTGCTACTGCAAATATTGACAACAGGGTAAACAGCTAGATGAAAAATCGATTAGATAATTTTCTCTATGTCATAGAGTCTATAGTGTAATCTATTAATTATTTTGTTAAATTACTTTTTGTATCATTTATTCTGTTTATCATTCTCCACAGATTATTACACTTCGACCAGCCGGTCACGTTCTATCATGCGCAAATCGGCCGCACAGGTCCGAACAGTCGCGGAGGCGGTAGCGGAGACGGAGGCGGTGCCGCCTCTGACGGTGCCCTAGGTGGTAATGCGGAAATGGCAGCCGCCGCCCCCATGCCAGGCGGCACCCTAGGCTGTCGCAAGGTAAATAATAATAGCTTTTACATTGAACCAGAAACAAAATCTATATATATAAAAGCGAAATGGCACTGACTGACTGACTGACTGACTCACTCACTCACTCACTCACTCGCAGAACTAAAAATCTACCGTACCAAAAACGTTCAAATTTGGTATGTTCAGTTGGCCCTTTAGAGGCGCACTAAGAACGGATTTGAAAAAAAATTCCAAAGATACGCCCAAAATCTGCGTTTTCACAGCTTTATCGAGAACAAATAAACAGAAAATGTTCAAATTTAGTACAGAAGCTCAGCTAGGGTGTTATAATGTTGTGTTAGAAGGAATTTGCAATAACGTCAAAGATACGCCCGAAATTAGCGTTTTTCCAGCGTTTTCTCAGCTTTATCGAGAACAAATGAACAGAAATTGTTCAAATTTGGTACAGAAGCTAAGCTAGGGTGTAATAATGTTGTGTTAGAAGGAATTTTTAATAACGCCAAAGATACGCCCAAAATTAGCGTTTTTCCAACGTTTTTCACAGCTTTTCTGCGTTTTCTCAGTACTTTGACTTTCTGATGGAATGAAGCATGCTCAAATGAAAAATGCAGGCGAGCGAAGCGAGCCCTCTGATCTCATTCTTGGACGATCCAGTCGGGGGTCCAGAGGGCAGAGCCCCCTGTCTAGACGGATATGGCGAGCGAAGTCAGTCTGACGGCTAGTGATGTATAAATATAACTGTTTACTAAAGCAAAATGATATCGTTAAGTAGGATTATGGAATCAATCATCATTAATTAGAATAAGGGTGTGATCATATTGAATGCGTATGTGTGTTAGTGCACAATGAAGTGCCATATCATGTTTCTTTTGTTTACTTTTTATTGTATTGTTATGCTATTAGATATGTCATTAAGGCTTGTACTGGAAATTGTCTTTAAGCCTTCCTATGTTTGTATCAAATCCTATTATATTAAGCGAGCAATTTCTGTAGATCTGTTTATACTTTTATATCTGGTTATCTGGCTATTTATGTTCAACGGATCTCGAAAACGGCTCTAACGATTTTCACGAAATCTGGAACATAGTAGGTTTATGATATAAAAATAAAAATTGCACTAGGTCTCATCCCTGGGAACACTCGCTGAAGGACATGAGAAGGATAACAATTATTCATCCTTGGAAAAACAGATGATAATTTCGTCGTCTGTCGAAACAGAAGATGCGTGTGTGGGAGAGAAACAGAATTATTTCCAGCTATGTACAATCAATCAGCGAGAAATATCATCTAGAAATTTTAATCGACTTGATCAAAATATCTGATTTGTTGACATGGAATGATAATCATTCTAAACTAGAGTATATCATAATTTTCAAAGTTATTCATTATTTGACAATTTTAAGTGATTAGTGAGTGTTATTCAATTTGGTTTGTAGATAATCTAAATTAGAACTTTTTTGTTTTTAAATGTTTGGACTGAAAATTGAACCTGAATTCAAGTGTATGGAACATAACTTTCTTTCTGGATTATTTATAGTGTATAAATCAAAATTCGGGGAAGAAACAGTTTTGGGATGTGCCTGTTAGTCCTTCCCCAATCATTTTAAAGAATTGTGTTCTGTCCATCAATATTTTGTAAACAAATAACGAGCGAAGCTCGGTGCCCCGATATTAGACATTTATTAAAGTGCAAGTCAAATCATACATGAGCCATAAATAAAATGTGGAAAGTGTCATTGAATCATGTTGTGACTTGCATGTAGCTGCTCACACTGAACGCAACCAGCAAGTACACGCTTTCAGTGTGAGTGTTCCCATTGCTCTTTCCATATTTTGTTTCTCATCTGCGCGCTTGGTCATGGTTAGGTTAGGTTAGGTTAGGTAACCCAACCTAACCTAACCTAACCTAACCTAACCTAACCAAGCATGCACTTGCACATATACGCATCCTATGTGATCACACACTTATCTATAGCCTATGCTCTAACATAATTATGTAACATGTAAAATACTATTACATGTTAGGTATAAGTTAATTCTCCTTCTGACGATATTCAATTGTATAGTTTGAAACTTTACTGTGTTGAATAAGTAAATTTTTTTATTATTGACCGAACGAAGTGAGGTCTAAGATTCAAGTCGACGGTTTGGCATTTATCTTAATGTTTAAATGTTTATATATTTATATGTTGCGCATTTACGGCGAAACGCGGTAATAGATTTTCATGAAATTTGACAGGTATGTTTCTTTTTAAATTGCGCGTCGACGTTTATACAAGTTTTTTGGAAATTTTGCATTTCAAGGAAAATATAAAAGGAAAAAGGAGCCTCCTTCATACTCCAATATTAGAGTAAAAATCAGACTATAGAATTATTCATCATAAATCAGCTGACAAGTGATTACACAGATGTGTAGAGAAGCCAGTCTATTACTGTATTTGTATAAGGTCTATAGTTTCAATCAAAGACATCAAAGAGGTATGCATCTTTAAGCTGGGTTTACACCAAAGTTATTAAAAAATGGTTATAATTTAATCCTTATAGATTCTATTAGATTGAACGGAAGTTGACAAACACATATGTTCATCATGTGTATGATAAGTTATGTTCAATCTAATATCATCTAAAAGGATTGAGTTATTAACATTTTTTTTATAAATTTGGTCTAATCGCAGCTTTAAGGACTTTGGTTTCAATATTTTGTTTTGCAGTCATGGTATTATTATGCGTGCCCATCAGTATCAATATTCTCAAATTCGAAAAAACTAATTTAATAGGTGAATAAAAATAAACAAATAAACTAAATAATGCTGGAAAAATTTTAATATTTTTGATTCTAAAAAAATAATTTTCATCAGATCGAAAGATCATCACGGAACTGGGTGAATTATATCATATGAAATACAAATTCAAACGTGAACTGAGTTTGTTAACATTTAAAACAGTTGACATCTGGTACTTGTGGATGAGAAAACTGCGTGAGGTCTACTGTTCACTGAACTACTAGTTATTAAAGCATTTGGAATATTTAAAGAGTAAGTTGATATTATCACTTACCGGTTATTATTAACCGGTATACCTGCAACAAAGAACGAAAACATGGACGAAATCCTACAAGGCGTAGCCAGTGCTCTCCAAGTGTCTGATTTTTCATCAAACGAAATCAGCGTCGCTCACAGACTGCCATCCATGAACCGAGAGACTACACCGATGATTGTCGTCAGGTTCGTGAGAAGGAGTATGAGGGACAAATGGATGACGGCTTTCCAAACCATAAGCAGAGAAGATAGGAGCAGCCCCGGAATCGACGTGAAAAAAATCAACAGAAACCTGCCGAACGGACACTTCAGGCTAATGAATCAGCTGACTGCCAAGAGTGCAAAGAACTGAAAGCCGCTCGTGAGTTAGCTAGGGAAAATGATTGGAAATTCGTCTGGTTTCGTGGTTCACAAATGTGCGCTAAGAAGTCGGAGGGCTCACCTGTATTCAAAGTCAAGGGACTGGACCATCTGAAAAAAGTTATCAACGGAGAGGAATAAAGTGTTGCTACAGGTTTGATTAAACATTTATTATGAATGATCTCACGCAATTTGTAGATAGTATTAACAGTGTTAGGGAATGTGAAAGTACCGATGAATACTTGAACTATATCCAGCCCCTTAATTATGAATTGAATATTTTTAGTTTAAATATAAGAAGTTTGAAAAGAAATTTTGATCAAATTCTCATTATTTTGAACAGCATGAGAACAAAATTTGAGGTTCTAATTTTTACTGAAACCTGGACTTCTGAAGAAGAAAAATCACTGTTAAACATTAATGGCTATAATTTATATATAAAAAGTAACTCCTTGAATCGTTCAGATGGAATTGTCATGTATGTAGCTAATAGTATTTCCTCGAAAAAAATTGATAGTCCAAACGAATATCCTTTCTTAGCTGTTGAGCTGCAAACTAAAAATAATAAATATTTAGTAACATCCGTTTATAGATCTCCTAGTACAAGTATACCTTTATTTATAGAACAACTTGATAATTATATGAATGGTTCATGCTTTAATTTTGATTATTCATTAGTGATAGGTGATGTAAATATTGATTTGTTATGTAACTCTAAAAAAACGCATGATTATTTGTCTATTATGAGTTCGCATGGGTTTGAGTCCTTTGTCAATAGAAAAACTCGTCCTGCTTCAAATACTTGTTTAGACCATATTTTTTCTAAATCCAAACATAATGACTCATTAAAAACTGCTGTATTAGAAATGTCAATTACTGATCATTATGCGACTGCTCTTCACGCATCAATTAAAAAAGATGTTTGTTCTCGATCTAGTAAGCCATGTAAGTTTATTGAAGTGAGGAATGTTAATAAAGAAAAGTTGTTAGAGGAGAGTGCTTTAATGAATTGGGAGATTGACGCGAATAGAAGTATTGAAACATTAGTAAATGAATTTGTAAATAATGTAAAAACGTGCATCAGTAGAGCAACAGTTATTAAAAAGGTTAATTTAACTAAAAAACATTTGAAACCTTGGATGTCCAATGGAATTCTAAAGTCCATAACTATAAGAGATAGATTATATAAAAGATTGAAAAATGAACCATTTAATGTAGAGCTGAGAAGGAAATTCCTGTCTTACAGAAATAGAATAGTAGATCTAATTAGAAAAGCAAAAGATTTATATTATCAATCAGAAATAAATAAAGCTCAAGGTGACCCTAAGAAGATATGGTCTGTGATAAATCAAGCAATTATTGGGGTAAATAAGAATTCACAATTACATGTAAATCAAGATCTTAATGCTTTGAATGACTATTTTGTGAATGTAGGTATAAATCAAGCGCAGGAAATTGATATACATGGACAGAATGAAGATCAATATTTGGAACAAACAATAGATATTGAAAATGCATTTAATTTCAATTTTGTTACTGAAACAGAAATCAAGGAAGTAATCAAAAGTTTGAATGATAATAAGGCACCTGGATGGGATAACATATCCAACAGCGTGCTAAAACTATTAACTGACACAATCTCTAAACCTCTTTCAGAAATTTTCAATTGTTGTTTTTCATCTGGATACTTTCCCTTGCATTTCAAGCATGCAAAAGTTATTCCTTTACACAAGGGGGGGAGTAAAGAAATACCTCAAAATTATAGACCAATTAGCTTGCTAAGTTCTATTTCTAAAATTTTCGAAAAATTGGTAAAGAAAAGATTAGTTGAATATCTAGATGTTAATAAAATCCTTGATAAGAGGCAGTTTGGTTTCCAACAGGGTAGAAGCACAGAGGATGCATTGGAGTCCTTAACTGAGACAATATACAATGGTTTCAAAACAAATAAAAAAACCTTGGTAATGTTTCTGGACCTGGCCAAGGCTTTTGACACAGTACCACATGATAAAATGATCCAGAAACTATCTAATATTGGTATTCAAGGAATAGAGTTAGATTTCTTTGAAAGTTATCTAAGGGGTAGAAGCCAAATCGTTAGCTGTGGTGGTAGTAATAGTGAGATTAGAGATGTGACATGGGGTCTACCTCAAGGGACTGTATTGGGACCAGTTTTATTTTTGATCTATGTTAATAACCTGCCTAGTGTACTGGACTCAGTTGGGTCTAAAGTTATAGTTCTGGGGTAACCAAACACCTTTTTAAAAAGAAAACTTTAATTTCAAACACATAATTATAAAATATACATCGAAAAAGAGAGAAGTGCTCTCGGTGAAGTTTGGCAGTAGACTAACTGAAAATAATTGATTGAAACATAAAGAAGACAAGCATAGTCAGCTGTATTCTATAACAATGGGGTTGTAATACTACTACTATAGATATTAACTCCTCCACCCCTAGACTGAAGCTGTCCTCAGCGATCAGAATTTTGGGTTTGGAGGCAAGGCCCAAGAACAAATGTTGGGGCTTGCGAAGTTGCTGCTACATTAACATTTCTACAATTATTTCGTAAAGAAGTTACATATTTAATAAAGTTATATAATTTAAATACAATAAATATACTAAGAATGACAATAAAACATATAATAAAAATCCAAATATAATAAGTATCGTCTTTTGCAATGCTAAGTTCCTCTATTGCTAGTAGTGGTTCAATCTTAATATTTGCTTCATGTATAATATCAAAAGAAAAGTTTGTTTTCAATTTACGAAATGGAACTTCAGATGGGATGAACTTTGAAAATATAGAGTCAATCTGTTTTTTGTAAAAACTTTTCTGATAACAGGTTCTTTGTTGCCACGTTCTAAAATGATTTGATTTTGTTCAACATTGATTATTTTGTCATCTTCCGCAATAACTACTTGTTCGTTCGAACTCTCCTGTGAATGTATTGTAACTAGACTACGATTATCAATTTCTTGTTCATTAGCATCATTATCATTATCATCATTATCATTAGCATCATTATCATTATTTACAATATTATCTCGATCGGAATTGTTAGTTTGTTCGGCAGATTTGCCTACGTGTTGAAGAAAATCATCAAGTGTGACGGTGTCCACTGAGGGAATGTCTGTGTTAGTGTTAAATCTAAGCAGTTCGTCCATGTCAAATTCGTCGGGGTCATCGAGATCATTGTTATTCTCGAGATCCTGAAAGTCATGATTGAAACCACGAAAACCACTTTCGAAACCTTGGAAAGGTTCGTCTTCATCATTTTCCATCATGTTAACGTCAAGTGGGCGTATTCTTGAAAGAGCGTCGGCTACTTGGTTCGATTTACCTTCCACATACTGGATTGAAAAATCAAATTCTTCTAGAAAGAGTTTCATACGAATTAATTTTGAATTCGGTTCTTTAATGCTGTGGAGCCATTGAAGAGGTTTGTGATCGGTTTCGATTATGAATTTTCTACCATAGAGGTATGGTCGAAAATGTTTGCATGACCAGACTATAGCTAATAATTCTTTCTCAATCGTAGAAAGATTTTCTTCATGACGATTAAGTGTACGAGAAGCATATGCAATGGGTAAGGTTTTACCATTGAATTTTTGTGATAACACTGAACCTATAGCATAATTGCTAGCATCACAAGTCAGAATAAATGTTTTTGTGAAGTCAGGTAGCTGTAAAATTGGATCGTTTTGTAATAGAAGTTTTAATGTTTCAAATGACTTTTGATAGTCTGGATTGTTTGGATTGATTTTAACATCTTTTTTCAAGGCGTGTGTGAGAGGTTTTGCAATCTTAGCGTAATCTTTTATCATTTTTCGATAATAGCCTGTCAATCCTAGAAATTGTTTAATTTCTTTTTCAGTTTTTGGGATTGGAAAGTTCTTAATAGCTTCTAGCTTTGAAGGATTGGGTTGAATTCCGCGTTCAGATATGATATGTCCTAAGTACAGTAATTTTCGTTTAAAAAACTCTGTTTTGTCCAGTTGGATTTTTAGATTATGATCTTCAAGTTGTTTGAAAACTGATTTTAGATGTTTCAAGTGTTCATCGAGATTATCGGAAAACACAATTATGTCGTCCATGTAGACTAACACATTGGGCATTCTGGAAAACAAAATGTTCATTGCACGTTGGAAAGTAGCTGGAGCGTTCTTTAATCCAAACGGCATTCTCAAAAATTCATAATGGCCGTTCTCAGTCGAAAAGGCAGTTTTTGGAATTGATTCCTTTTCCATTTGAATTTGATGGAATCCAGAAGCGAGATCTATCGCTGAAAAATAGGTAGCCCTTCCAATTTTTCCAAATAAGTCCTCAATATTTGGGAGGGGATATTTGTCTTCAATCGTTTTATCATTAATCTTCCTGTAATCTAAAACGACACGTATTTTACGTTTACCGGAGGCGTCTGGTTTTTTGGGCACTACCCAAATTGGACTGTTATATGGGGAGTTGGAATGTTGAATTATTTTATTCTGAAGAAGTTTGTCAATTTCTAATTCAACGTCCTTCCTGAACACTTGAGGGTATCTATAATTTTTAGAATATACAGGGATTTCGTCAGTAGTGTTGATTTTAAATTTCAACAGATTAGTACTACTTGTCAATTCATCATGTTCACGTTTGATGATTTCAGGAAAATTCCGTATTAAATTTATGATATGTTTCCGCTCTTCGACATTCATATGGTCCGTCCGAAGAAGTTTGGGAATTTCTCTTATAATATCCGATTTGTTTGATACATCTGAGTTATCAATTTCATCATTGTCAAAAATAGTTTCTAATTCTTCTATCTCCATTGGCTCGGGGCTTATGGTCATGAGCTCATTGGAATACACTACGCACTTACATCTATTTTCTTCTATACTAACAATACTTTCTTCAACGTAATAGCTTTCATGAGAAACAGCTTTAAGTAGTCCTGTCTTGAGATTAGGAATCGACCTAACTGGTACAGTAACAACATTAAATCCTGGTTTCAATTGAATTTGTTCATTAGAGTTAATCACTGATAACAACGGTTTCGAAATAGTACGATAATCTAACGTGTTGTTTGTATAATTTACATTGGCTTTGAGTTCTTTCAAAGTTTCGTGACCTAATAAGATATCGTATCTTGTTGAAAAGTCATACACGTACATTTTGATTTGTGAACTTCCTGGAAACACAGTATTTGAGTTCATATAGATGTATTCATTTCCACCACTTTCACCGGCTGGTGTTTTTACTACGAACTTTTCTTTATATCTCGTCACATTGGGTGGTATGATAGAGGGGTTCACATAGTTCTTTGACGACCCAGTGTCAA
Source organism: Nilaparvata lugens (assembly GCF_014356525.2). Taxonomy (NCBI): domain Eukaryota; kingdom Metazoa; phylum Arthropoda; class Insecta; order Hemiptera; family Delphacidae; genus Nilaparvata; species Nilaparvata lugens. The sequence continues at coordinate 1,403,521 of NC_052506.1, read as the reverse complement.
CCATCCATTTACGGTTAGCGTGGTCGACAAAATATGGGAGCGACTTATTTATGATATTCAATTCAAATTTTTTGGGGGTGTTTCCGCTGAGTGTGTTGGGCCTACCCCTAAAAAATGAGCCTGCATGTTGTTGAATGCTTCAGTAAGTGAAGTTAGCTGGTTTTGCATGCTTTGGATTTTGTTTCCGAAAGGATGAGATGAGTTGTCTGTCAAGTCATCATGCATGTTTTGGATTCCGTTTCCGAAAAGATTAGATGAGTTATCTGTCAAGTCATCTTGCAAATGATGCACTTCAAACGGAGATTTTGAGTTCAGTTTGAAACGATTAGAAGGATTAGTTTGAACTGTGCGCATGCTGACAGTGTTTTGTGAATCCCACTTACTATTATGTGGTTGTCTGAATTGAGGATTGATTTGCACAGGCCTCGGTTGGTGAGGAAATTGAGCAAATTGATTTTGAGGAAAATTTTGTTGAAAGTTTCTGTTCTGGGGGAATGTTTGCTGTGATCCATTATTCTGTTGGAAGAAATTCGGTACTCGAGGTTGCGAGAAGTTGTTAGAAAAAGCTCTGTTGCTTGCTTGATAAGCATGAGTGAATGTGTTTGATCGCATTGGCGTTTGATTAAAAGCTCTTGAATCAATTTTATTGATAGTACTGATAGTTGATTTGAAGTTCAAGCTCCTTAGAACAATACTACAATCATTAATAATCTTATGTCTAGCATCGTCAAGATCGTGAATTTGCAGGATTTGCAAATGAGAGCCCAAAGTTGGATGAACTCCGTGAATCAATGTACGAGTGAGAGTTGCGTTCAACTGCTGCATTAGATTTGTCAAAAGTTCACCTTGGATACCATCTAGTTTATATTTAGTCAACACAGTTGTGCGTTTTTCATCGAGGCGATTAATGAATTCGATCGGGTGTTCATTTGAATAGGATTTCATGAAAGTAATTTCCGCAATTAGGTCTGGAACGGACCTGTTGTCAGCGAAGTTTGTTTTTAGAGCGGCTATCAGCTCTGTTACAGTTGTACAATTGTTATTAAAAACAACTGATTCTGCGGGTCCTGAAAGACGGCTTACGGCTGCCCTGAAAAGGAGCCAGTGATTTTCTGTTTTTTCGTCAATGTTTGCACTACAATAGGACACTAGTAGTTCATTACAAGTACTAATAAAATGTGGTAGCTTATAGCAAGTACCATCATAGTGGGGTATGAATTTAAGAATGTCATGAGGAATTTGTTTCGAGATATTAGGCATTGTAGGGTTTGGTTGAGGAAGAGATGTAACGAAATTACTCACAGTCGATTGAGGTTGGTGGGCGATGTTCCGGTTGTCGTCAGCGTCGGCGTCGGCGTCGGTGTCGTCTTCTCCTTCGGATGATATAAGGACAGCAGGAATCCTCCTGAAGGTGGCGAGATCTCGGTCCCTCTGTAGAGTCCTCTCGTCTCCTGCGGTGGCCAGCGTGGGGTTGAACTAACTGCTAGGCTGGATACGGTTACAGCGTGATGGTGATAACAGCTTGATGGTAGTTTTACTTCCGTCTCAAATTTGTGGAAGGAGTCTTTCGTTGTCTGCCAGGTTGAACTTCGAAGGTCGCAGGTGTGGTACGCAGAGAACTTGTCTTGAAGGGTTCACCTCACTCACTGGTTTTCCGGATTTTTCACGAAGTCGAAATTAAAGATCGCGAATCGAAAAAAACTTGTTGTTAAATGAACAACCTCGAAAAAGAGAGAAGTGCTCTCGGTGAAGTTTGGCAGTAGACTAACTGAAAATAATTGATTGAAACATAAAGAAGACAATGCATAGTCAGCTGTATTCTATAACAATGGGGTTGTAATACTACTACTATAGATATTTAACTTAAGACAATTTGTTTTGCTGATGACACAGCACTTATCTTCCAAGAAGGTTCCTGGGAAGATGTTATCAAGCAAACAAAAGTGGGTTACTATAAGGTTTCTCAGTGGCTAAAATGTAATTATTTGAGACTAAATCTTGGTAAAACAAAATGTATGACCTTCAGTCCAACAACAAGAGGAGATCTAGATATGAACAGGCTTTGTTTGAATAATGCTTGTAACAGGTATCTATGTGATTCTTGCAATGAGGTTATTGAGAGAGTAAACAATTACAAGTATCTTGGTATTTTTGTTGATAAGCATCTACGCTGGTCACCTCAGATTAGCTACCTTTGTAGAAAATTAAGGGTGGTCAATTTAAAAATGTACATGCTTAGAAGTATTTTGAGTCTAAAATTACTAAAATCTGTTTATTTTGCTCTATTCCAATCCTTAGTTCAGTATGGTAATTCTATATGGGGAGGAAGTTTTGATTCAACTTTAAAACCTCTATTTGTTTTACAAAAGTTAGTTATCAAAACAATAATGAGGTATCCGAGAGATTTCCCAAGTGTCACATTGTTTCAAAATTCCAATCTGTTCACTATAAGGCAATTGTTCATTTTAAAGACTATTAAGAAACATGTGCTCAAATTAAAAAATATTCAAAATTTTCAAAGAGTAACTAGACAAGTCGCTCAAAACTTAATCACAATTGAAAGAGTTGATAGCACCCTATCCCGTAGAAGTATTTCATATTTGAGAAATAAACTCTATAATAAAGTTCCAAGAGGATGGTTGTTAAAGAAGCCTAAAATAAAAGATTTCCATACCTGGGTGAAAGAAAATTATTTTTATTCAATTAATGATTTGGTTTAATATTGATTGATGTTGTATGAATCTTAAATTCAGCTTTATGTATATCTTTAATTTATTGTTATTTCTTAGAATGGAATATTTAGTTGGTTGAATGTTAATTACTGTTAGCCTATATTATAATATTGTAGGATCATTTTATATATTAATATTAATGTATAAGTGAATAAGTTATATTAAGACTCCACGTCGGCGTACAAGTTTTCTTTTGCCGACGTGTAGCACAAAGTTGTCAATTTCCTTTCAGTTGTATTCTGTATATATTTTTGTGCAATAAACGATTTGATTTGATTTGATTTGATTTGAGCTCTGTAATATTCATACTTAGAAACTTGAAAGAATTGTTGGACACAAAAACTTTGAAAGACGTGTATTTCGCAATGTTTCATTCTCTTCTGACCTACGGTATCATATTTTGGGGGAACTCGAGTCAAGTGATAGACATATTCCGTATTCAGAAGTGGGCGATACGAGTGATTGTTAGAGAATCCATACGTTCAACATGCAGACCATACTTTAAAGAGATGAAATATCTCCCTCTTTCAAGCTAGGAAGCTAGGAAATCTGGACGCTATGTTATCAATACATGTACGAGAGCCTATTGCTAATCTAGTCGGTTCGACAAAATGGAGTTGCAAGTTATAGGAATATAATATATCAATAAATCTTGATCGCGCTGTTGATTCTTTCATCAAATCTATTATATTTTCACAAGACAGGCTGTGCCTTGTTAGGATGCATGAGCCTCCTCTTGATTTTCCTGTTCTGTAATTATATGAACTTCTATCAAAACCATGAAATTTCTGAAAGAGAAATAAATTATTCTCTTGTATCCAGTGCTCAGTTAAACAGATAATATCGATTTTCTTTTTGATACTAGCCAAAAAGATATTAATCTCATCAATTTTATTATTTTGCGTCACACCCTGAATATTGCAGTGGAAAACTGTGAATGACTCTCCTCTTAAATTATACATAACATGTTTGTTAACAACAGAGTTTGACTGAGTTGTGCTTCCATTATTCATAAAAAAAGTTTATCAGGTATAGAGATTACACTAGAGTCATTCTAGTGATTCTAATTATTGTGTTAGCGCGTTTAATTACATTATCACGTGACAACTACTGGATTGATAAACTTGAAATTTCGCATATAGATTCTTGCTCAACCGAGGGTGGTTATAGACCAATTTTAAATTCTTCAAAATTTGATTACATCAAGTTTCCAGTTTGTCAAGTTTTCAATTATTTGTCATGCTTCCAGTTTGTATGGAAGCAGCAGAAAATTTCTCTTAAAAGGGAAATTAGAAGATAGGTATGATTGGGGATCCTTTTCGAATGATAAAAACAGGTTTTCCGTCACACCCAAATTTGTTCCGCCATTTTGAATCCAACTTCTTTTTTAATTGAAAGGTGGTCATACTGATTTACTTGAAATGCAGCATATAAATTCTTAATCAACCGAGGATTCTTATAGGCCTATTTTGAATTCTTCTAGATTTCATTACGTCAAGTTTTAAGAAAAACCCTTGCGAAGCACGGGTTACCTGCTAGTAATATATAGTTCACTTTATGATAAAATTTTCATAATAATGAATAGATTTAAGGTGAAGAGAATGAAGAGCCCATATTATCAAAAATCGATCTTGTCATAGTATAAAGTTTTGGAGTCAATGATATCAATCATTATTGTTCTCGAAGCATGAAAGAGTAAGCCACAAAACGAATAAAGATCACGTATAATAGGAGTGAGAAGCCTCCTATAGGAAACTTCGAGCAGATAGGAAAGAATAAACTGGCGCACATTTGCACAATTATAGAACAAGGCATAGGGAAGAGTTGCGAGATGATGCACACTGGACCACCGTGTGTATGAGAGAGAGAGGGGAGTAAAGAGTGCTGGCATTCGACTGTACAATAAATTACCAGCTAACATAAGAGAAAATACAGGACGTAAATAAATGCTTCATTCAACCAAAATAAATGCTTTATTCAACCAATAAAAAAAAGGAATTACATTCCAATCACAGTTCAAGAACACAAACGCATTTCACAATCATTAACATTCAATAATAAAATAATAAACAGAACCCTTTGTGTAGATAAAATAAATAGAATAATACAATATTTTAAAAAAATAGGATATAATAATGAATGATAATAACAATGAAAGGTAAAGTGCCCTTGAATAAATATTAATGGTTCATCCCTCTTCAAGCATAACAATACGTAAATTCAGAGTATTTATTTATTTATTTATAAGGTTAGCAAAAAATACAAGAATCGGAAAAGAAAAAACAGGCTATTGCCTAAAACTTCATCAATTTCCTAATTTAGTTTTAAATTGTCCAAATTTAATTTAGTATTGATGAAGCAGCAGCTTTTGACCATTTGTGCATACTCAATTGATGAATTTGAAGCACATTACGAGATGATTTAGGCTGCTCAGTTTTACTAAGTACATATTTTTATGTAATTTTGCTATCTGAAATAATTGAAATATGACTTGATTTGACTACATATTATCGACATATCCAAACACCCCTTCCGTGGGTGGTAAATTGGACGAATAATAATGATAATTGCTGGAAGAAACTGACCACATTTCAGCATTTTTCTTGTTTTATTGTGTTTGTATTTGTGGGGTGCATGGCGAGCATGACAGTGCTCTCCAGTAGCGCTGCCACCACCAGGTTTTTAGGGTCCTGGGCCCTGCTACTTCTATAGGATAATATTTTTAAATAAATACGCAAATTCACCAAAACAATCTCACTCTATTGAAAAAATCCTATAACAAACATCTATACTCTCTCTCTCTCTCTCTCTCTAAACATAATCACTCCTCAATCACATTACTTGAAACTACATCTCACTATCTCACGCACAACCTTCCTCTAGCGCGTCTCGGAACGTTCTCCCTCTAGTTTCGCCTCTACGCGGTCATCACTCTCTCAGCTCACCAGTTCAAAAGTCCGATTTGGTGGCCTGAGTGATGACTCCGCTATTCTAATAATTAATATTCATTGTATTAATAATTAATACATATTCATTGTAACTGTTTAATTATTTCACATTGTGTTTTGGTGTGTTGTGAATGAATTTAAATTTAATTTTCTTGTAAAAAATGTTTTAGGTTAGCAGTTACCAGCTTCAACCAGGGGCGGTGAAGTTTGGTGACTCTCCACACACGCACGTTCACATGCACTTGCGTAAACGCGCCACCCTACAGAAGAACTACACGCTAGAACTGCATTTCCGCACCTACTATCCTGATGGACTTATATTCATTGTGCCTGTGAGTACTTTTAAATATGGTTGTAGCACGCAAGGAAAATATAGTAGCTTCCATCAGTAGCGGCTCGTGATCTTTTAGCTTGAGGGTTCAACCTCATGATCTATTGGGGAGAAAGGTCAAGAGGATAATTATAGAGTATTGAGCCTAATCAAGTGTAAAGGTAATCAATAATAATTTTAAGGAATTACCCCCCAAAGATTGAGCATATTTTCTACAAATATAGATTTTTTGTCCTGTTCTTATTTTTCTTGTTTGATTTTTACTTCGGGAGTTGGTCTACCATCATGTTTATTTTACACCTATCCTCAATATTAATAATGTTTGTCTTCAACAAATACTGAACCTTATTCATATTTCTTCATCAAAATGCTGTTACGGTAACACAATAAATTATATTCACACTCTCATTAAAGGAAAATGGTTACACTACAAATACTCACGAATACACGAAACTTTACTATATTCTTCTACACGCAAAACAAATTTATATAGCGAAAAATGCAGTGAAATCTATCACAACTGTATACAGTGTATACCCGAAACCATACTGTAAAACCTCAAAACTGTCACGCTTAGGCTACTTCTTGTTTACCGCTTTTTTACTGTTTACTGCCACCAAATTTAAATTTATTGGTTATGAGCAAGTTCAAGATGGCACTGTATCCGTATCACGAATACTCACGATTCATTCCGAGGTTTACCGAATGCTTCACTTGCCTCGGCTGGGTTCGGCTACTCTCGGATGAACTCGTGCAAACTTGGTTCAGGCAGGATTGTGAACCAAATTCGTGCTAGCAAACCGATTCCCCTCCTCCGTTCTACTACCTCACCCAGCCCTGTTTTTGGGTTCACATAGGGGAATGAACACTGCCTTCCACCACCACCCGTCTCGTCATGCCATTCGGTGCTGTTTCAAGCAAGCCACTCCGGCACCGGCCGCAAAACATCGACGTTTACGTAGATGAAAAATGTTGTGATGTAATTTCATGAGTACAAAATAAAAATATAATTATTTGAGTTGCAAATTCATCATTGTATAGGAAGTTGATTCAATTCTGGGGGTTCAATGAACCATTGAACACATAGGACGAGCCTCCACTGGCTTCCATAATATTTAATACTTTTATAGATTATCAAGTCAACAATAAAAATCGGCTGTCATTATCCAGCTGAAATCTCAACCTTTTTCTCTTACTCAATCATCAATTTATTGTAGTCTCATTTATTTATTTATTTATACGTGGATACAATAACAAATCATATAAATATGATTGGGAAGGAACAACAGGCTTGGCCCAAAACTATTCCATTCCCAAATTTTGATTACATATCCAAAAAATAGGTTATGTTTCTTCTGTAAAAAGTTCAAGCTCAACTTTCGTCCAAAAATAAATATGAGATGCAAATTTTAAATTTAGAAAAATTAAAACACCAAATTATAGTTAAATATTACACTTAATTATCACTGCACATTGTATTAATTAAGTTATTTTATGAATTTTGAAGCCAAAAATACACACAAATTCTCACTAAGAACAGCTGATGATCTTACTTATAATCTCGTCCACCTACTATCTATAGTGAGTTCCACGTCATAATGGAAGTCGTAAGAGAAGAAAGATATTCTTCTCCCTTCTTAATAAAAGTCTATAGTGAGGTCGACGTTATAATGGCATTGGAGAAAGATATTGTACTCCTATCTTTATAAATGTCTAATATCGGGGCACCGAGCTTCGCTCGTTATTTATTTATAAACTATTAATAAACAAAACACAATTCTTTAAAATGATTGGGGAAGGACTAACAGGCACAGCCCAAAACTGATTCTTCCCCGAATTTTGATTTATACACTATAAATAGTCCAGAAAGTAGGTTATGTTCCATACACTTAAATTCAGGTCAAATTTCAGTTCAAACATTTGAAAACAAAGAAGTTCTAATTTAGATTGTTTACAAAATAAATTGAATAACAAAATAACACTCACTAATCACTTAAAATTGTCAAATAATTATTAACTTTGAAAATTTTTGACCAAGCGAAGTGAGGTCTAAAGGTGCGTAGAGATATATACGTCGACGCGCAATTAAAAAAAGGAACATACCTGTCAAATTTCATTAAAATCTATTACCGCGTTTCACCGTAAATGCGCAACATATATACATTAAGAGAAATGCCAAACCGTCGACTTGAATCTTAAGGTGCGTACAGATATAAGCGCCGCGAACATGAGCAATTCACTTTTAATCAGCTGATGTCAAGCTTTTTATATCTGTATCTTACCGTTTCTGTAAAAATACAGATATAGTCAACTGATTAAAAGTGAATTGCTCATGTTCGCGGCGCTTATATCTGTACGCACCTTAAGATTCAAGTCAACGGTTTGGCATTTCTCTTAATGTTTATATGTTCATATGTTGCGCATTTACGGTGAAACGCGGTAATAGATTTTAATGAAATTTGACAGGTATGTTCCTTTTTTTAATTGCGCGTCGACGTATATACAAGGTTTTTGGAAATTTTGCATTTCAAGGATAATATAAAAGGAAAAAGGAGCCTCCTTCATACGCCAATATTAGAGTAAAAATCAGACTATAGAATATTATTCATCATAAATCAGCTGACAAGAGATCACACAGATGTGTGGAGAAGCCAGTCTATTGCTGTATTTCCATAAGGTCTATAGTTTCAATCAGGTACTTGTGGATGAGAATACTGCGTGAGGTCTACTGTTCACAGAACTACTAGTAGAATTATACATAACAACTAATACCATAGCCACCTCTAATACAAGGCCTCGTCCTACGATATTGCAATGTCGCAGTGTAGGCCTAGAATCTTATACATGATTGGTGAAAAAGATTTTAAAAAATACCAGCTGATCTTTTTCACCAATCATGTATTATATTCTAGGCCTACGCTGCGACGTTGCAATATCGTAGGCCGGGGCCTTGTATTAGAGGTGGCTATGCTAATCAATGCCTTTTCATATAGAACTTGATAGTTTGGCTTCATTTTCCAACTTTCAAATGAAGAGCCAGCCGGAATGGTGATTTCTTGTGGTAATGATTCCCTTGTAAAAATTTCAAACATTTGAATAAAATAAATAAATTTATTTCCTTTAAAAAATACAATCAAACAATTAAAACATAAAAAGTACAAAATATCTACAATACAATAGTCTTATGAAAAAAATATGTGGAATTTAATTCTATTGGAAATTAACCTACTCAACTATGGGAAACCCATGTACTAGAGTAGGTGTTAGTAGTAGTAATAGATTCTGGGTGGGGGTGCAAACTGCAAATAAGTTGGGTAAGTGAGCTCACATATTGTTTGAGACTATGTTTCCTATATGATGTCTTCCAGTTGAAATAATCCAGTTCTCAGCGGCAGTTTTGAATCGTCTTGGGGTTTCTATTGACTTGATTTGTGCAGGAAGTAGATTGTGGAGTTTTGGTGCTGGGTGGTTGAAGTGTCGTTGATATATTGCTTTCCTAGCCACGTTCCTAATAAGAAGGTTTCTGCTTCTTGTTATAACTGTGGTTCCCTTGTAGAAAGCTTTCCGGGTCTTTGTGTAGTCTGCAAATTATTTCCAAGGAGTAGAGCTGTCTTGTGTCCATCACACCAAACTCATTGTAGAGCTGGTCTGACGGATAACGAGGTGGCCTCTGCTTGATGATCTTCATTATCAGTTTTTGAACTTTTAAGTAGCCCTACTAGAAAATTTATTAGAATAATTAAATATATAGAGTTATTAATAAATAAATGTGCTTTTGTTTGCAGGGTACACCGCAGAAGCGAATGCATTACATGATGGGTGCGTTGCGCAATGGCCGTTTGCAGATAGTGGTGAAAGGTCGGCGGAAAACTGAGATGACTGCGCAGGCAGTCCTCAATGATGGAGCCTGGCATCATGTAAGTAGACCTACAATCATTCATTTTACTTAACCATCATTCAATCATTCATCATTATCTATATTATCCCATAATTGACCGAACGTAGTGAGGTCTATGTTTCAACTCGTTTTGCTTTTGTCTGTCTGTATGTAACGCGATTATGGCCAAACGCGTTGATAGAATTCGATGAGATTTGACAGGAATATTCCTTTTTCAACTGCGCATCAAAAGGTTTTTTGAAATTTTGCATTTCAAGGATAATATGAAATGAAAAGGAATTCCTCCATACTCTGATATCATTATAATATATTATCTACTTTGAATGTAGGATCAATCAGACTATAGAATTATTCATAATCAATCAGCTGACAAGTGGATTATTCATTGCATGCATTACACAGATGTCTGGCCGTGTCTATTTCTATAATTTAGGGTTTCAATATTTTTTATGATGCGTGCCCATTAGTATCAATATTCTCACATTTGAAAAACAAATTTAATAGGTGAGAAATTGGGATATCTCCACATGCTATCTCTTCTCAACGATACTGTATAGTTTTTGTAAATTAATTAGTTTATATATTGGTTGAAATCTCCTCTAGATTGATTAATTGCTCACACTTTTAGTGTCAATCAATCTACATGTATTTCATGGATTGGTCGAACTCTGTGTACACACATTCAATTGGAAAATTTCAAGTTTCATTCAACATTTTGAAATAATAGTAATTATTATCATTCTTATACTCTTTCAAATGTATTTCTGACTCTGAAACAGTAAAAGTAACTAGTAGTTCTGTGAACAGTAGACCTCGCGCAGTTATAAACCGCAGCCTCCTCTTAAACTGTCCATCAGAGTAAATCCTTTATGTATGTCGTGTCGGCGAGATATCGGTGTGAAAACGACTAATGGCTGTTGGGGTTGTCCTTCAAGACATACTGGCAACAGGACAGCCCGAGTTCAAAGCAGAGAACGTTCGAGGGACAATACTATGTTATTTTAGTTATTAATTGCATGCGTTACTGCATGCAATCAATAGTTCATTTAATAGTGCATACAAATTACAAATTGCATTCAATGAGGCATGCAATGATGCATGTAGTTAATAGTCTACATAGCTGCTGATTTTTACCAATTTACATTGAGATTAAATTGCATGCGTCATGGCATGCATTTTATAATCCTCTCGACAGCTGATTTATGATGAATAATTCTATAGTCTGATTTTTACTCTGATATTAGCGTATGAAGGAGGCTCCTTTTTCCTTTTATATTATCCTTGAAATGCAAAATTTCCAAAAACCTTGTATATACGTCGACGCGCAATTTAAAAAGGAACATACCTGTCAAATTTCATAAAAATCTATCACCGTGTTTCGCCGTAAATGCGCAACATATAAACATTTAAACATTAAGAGAAATGCCAAACCGTCGTCTTGAATCTTAGACCTTACTTCGCTCGGTCAATTAAAGTTTTATGAGAATTCCAATAAACTATCAATTTTATTCTTTTCACAGATGACATTGGAGAAAGAAGACAGGAAAATGACGCTGAGTGTTGACTCCATTGATCCTGAGAAAACGAAAACGCCCAAAAAAATGAACATCGGGCCAATCATTTATTTGGGAGGCATTCCTGAAGGAGCCACAACTCTGCCTGACTCATTGGTAAGGCATTTTTTTGAAAAGCAATATCTACAAAATTGTTTATAGTCCAGGCAATGAATGCTCAAAGAACGGTATAGAGGGAAAAGTTTGGAAGACAATTTTTGACCCTGCAGTTCTGTTAAGGGTAGTGAGGAGGTAAACATATCAAAAGTCCCCACCCCTACCCACTGTGCTAAGGGGGTGGGGGTGGTTCAATGGGACTATTTTTTGGTTTCTCGCATATAACTCGAAAACTATGCATTTTACAGACATGACTATTCCATAAGAAATTGAAGCTTACATAATTTCCTATAATATTGATTCTACAAATTTTTCTATCCGCTCTAAAAGATGTGACATTTTTGAAAAAACACATTTTCCCTCAATTTTTTGCTATTTTTGCTCTTATAACTTTTTGAATATCAATGGGAAAAATCAATGCTGATTATGAGCTTATAGAGCATCAAATTCTCTTCAATTTGATGTATAATTTCACACGTTTACGCACATCCCCACGACTGTTGCAGAAGCTTCAGTGTTGAGTGTGAAATCTTCAGTTATGCAAAAATAGACCAATTGAAAAGGAATTTGTAGAGAATGTTTTGAACACAATTTTTGACTTTGCATCTTTGTTGGGACCAGTTGGGGGGTGAACATATCGAAAGTCCTCATCCCTACCCCTTGTTCTAAAGGGATGAGGGTAGTTAAAAAGTTGAATTTTTCAATGTTTTGTTTTTTGGAAAACGTGGTCGAATGAATAATTCATTTAATAATATTTTCCGATGGTTTTCAGGTGTCTAAACTGCCGAGTTTCAAGGGCTGTATGCAGGGCATGAAACTGAACGGTCACATTTGAGGACTTGGTCGGTGATAAGGTCAAGTCACACAAGGTGGGGCAATGCTTCCCTCAGGTTGAACGAGGCTCCTACTTCCCTGGTGATGCCTATGCCATATATGGTTAGTAATCATTCAATTTATAAACCATAAAGAAAATATAGCATAAGAAGATATCCCATGGTGTTGTGTATCAAGTTGAGATGACACTGAACCATTTTGTGCTGATACTGTATCATGTGTGGTGAAACTGTATCATTTTGTGGTGATACTGTATCATGTATGATGATATCAGAGAGAAAAGATAGCATAATAAGATATCCCATGGTGTTGTGTATCAAGTTGAGATGACACTGAACCATTTTGTGCTGATACTGTATCATGTGTGGTGAAACTGTATCATTTTGTGGTGATACTGTTTGTGTTTTTAATGTATGATGATATCAGAGAGAAAAGATAGCATAATAAGATATCCCATGGTGTTGTGTATCAAGTTTAGATGACACTGAACCATTTTGTGCTGATACTGTATCATGTGTGGTGAAACTGTATCATTTTGTGGTGATACTGTATCATGTATGATGATATCAGAGAGAAAAGATAGCATAATAAGATATCCCATGGTGTTGTGTATCAAGTTGAGATGACACTGAACCATATTGTGCTGATACTGTATCATGTGTGGTGAAACTGTATCATTTTGTGGTGATACTGTATCATGTGTGATGATATCAGATAGAAAATATAGCATAATAAGATATCCCATTGTGTTATGTATCAAGTTGAGATGTCACTGAACCATATTGTGCTGATACTGTATCATGTGTGGTGAAACTGTATCATTTTGTGGTGATACTGTATCATGTATGATGATATCAGAGAGAAAAGATAGCATAATAAGATATCCCATGGTGTTGGAAATTGATAAATTATTTATTATTTTTTGAGAAAACATAACAACAGGTCAATGTAACTTACTGAGCGCGAGGTCTACTGTTCACAGAACTACTAGTTTATTATTATAATATTCGAGCAGGTGGTAAACTTCAATCTATAATAAAGTAAAGAACTGGCATATACACGGGATAGGAAGTTCACTAATGACACATCATCACGTTTGAAATACTCTACTGATCCTTTGCTTAACTTGAAACTTTGCAGCTTGGAGAAATTCTCAATTTTAACGAACTTAAAGTAGCTTATTTTGCCTTTGTACAGTCTCGCCTCTCATATAGCATCTTAGCATGGGGAGCAGCCTACCGCACCCATTTAAGAAGAATAGAAGTTATTCAAAAAGCAATCCTTAAAGCTGGCTTTCGTAAATGTCAAAGATATCCCTCATCTTTACTATTTCAGGAAATTAGAGTTTTAACTATGAAAAAATTATACATAAAGGATTTACTCATTCATGTTTATAAACATTTTGGTTCAATCTTCCTGCCATCTTTACATTTTCATAACACGAGATATGCAGCCACAGTTGGGATCAGAACTATCCAGCTAACGAGATCCTTCTCAACAACAAATTGTTTCTTCTTATCCCAAGTAATATATCGTAATCTCAAGAGATTATTTCCGCAAAATAACATTTTTTCAGCTGCAAGTCTTGCAATTTTCAAAAAAAAGATTGAAATATTGGTTGTTTGAAATAAGTGATGAGGAGGCTGTGGCTCTGGTCTTGGCGGGCGGCGGACTCACCTGACTTCACAATTAACATGACTTCTACTGACTCTATATCAATACCGACTGACTTTACCATACAGACTGGCTATATACGTTACAGACGGACATAACAATACAGAATGACTTTCTACAATAAGAAACTATGACAATCATTTGAATGAAATTACCCTCATCTATTAAATCCATTTAGGCTCTCCTTCTTCTTCCCCTTCATAAGATTCACTCTACCTGAAATACCAACTCGAGTCTACGCACAGGCCACAGTGCCCATGTAGGCTCATTCCATAATGTATAATATGAAACCCTAATCTAAGTACTTAATAATTTTTATTTTATATTTCATAGTATTTATCATTTTTGTACTTGCTGTATTGTGGAATAAAGAAGATTCTTGATTGATTCTTGATTGATTGATTGAGATTCTTAATTTATCGAGGATGGTTATAGGTCTTTTCAGTCCATCAAGATTTCAGTACGTCAAGTTTTTAATAAATCTTCCATGTTTGTAAGTTTTTTTTTCAATTTTACAGAAAAGAAATTCAATGTGGGTAACCTTGTTGAGTTGGAACTGGAGTTCCGTACATCGGAGATGAATGGCATCCTGCTATCGGTGTCTCAGCCTGAGAACTACCCCGCTCTGTCGCTTGAACTACATAATGGCAAAGTGAGTACAATCAATGTTCACTTTAGACCGCTTTCACACTCACCAGACATCCGACACGACATCCACAATGTCCTCCGATTGGCTTAGGCTCAACTCACACTTACGCGACTCAGGTCGAGAAGAGACTCGACAGAGGCGAGGCGTCCGGTCATCTTTGGATTCGCCGATGACTTGACAGATATTGATATGTAATGTGTATATTATTAATTTAAAATATTTGAAATAAATACAAAAATCTGGTGTGGCGCACTCACACAACTTTCCTTGCCGTTATGAAAATTGATCACTTGACGCTAGTGTTCCCGCGCATCACAAGTCTACTATTCAAAGATTTGAGCCAGCTGGTGACAGGGCAATAACGCTGGAAACACACATGAGGTCTGCTATCTCTTCATAGTGATTGATTTAATAGAATCAACAATAATTTGCAATTGAATAATCACATTTTCTCGAATTTGAAGCTTATTTTCAATTTTAGGTGAAAATGTTACTGAACATTAATTGTAGAGATTTTGATGCTCAATCTACTCCACTTGATTTTTTTTGTTTCAATTGTATCTGAAGCCTGATAATTGGGATTCTATCTGCATTGCTGGGGCGGAGCTCCTGAAATTTTTACAGATATGGGACATGTGGCAGTTGATAGAGCTTATCGATGACTATTTTAGGTATGAATTTGATCAAAATCGTTGGAGCCGTTTCCGAGAAAATCACGAAAAACCCTGTTTTTGACAACATTTTCGCCATTTTAGCCGCCATCTTGAATTGCATTTGATCGAAATTGTTCGTGTCGGATCCTTATAGTGAAAGGACCTTAAGTTCCAAATTTCAAGTCATTCCGTTAATTGGGAGATGAGATATCGTGTACACAGACGCACATACACTCATACACACACACACACCACACACACACACACCACACACACACACACACACACACACACACCACACACACACACACACACCACACACACACACACACACCACACACACACACACACACACACATACAGACCAATACCCAAAACCAGTTTTTTGGACTCAGGGGACCTTGAAACGTATAGAAATTTAGAAATTGGGGTACCTTAATTTTTTTCGGAAAGCAATACTTTCCTTACCTATGGTAATAGGGCAAGGAAAGTAAAAAAGGTGAAGAAACCAAAAGAAAAACGTTTTTTGCGAGCGCGCCAAGTTTCAATAAATTAGACTACTGCATCGTCAGTTCCTTCCGTTCAATGTGATTCTCAAAAATAAGCGATTCCAGTAATGCTATTTAGCATTGGTTACCACCACTCTTCAGCATCATGACTCTCCCTCTCCCCGTAAACGATGGTGGAGTAAACGGTCATAGACATCGCTATTTTCTGTGATTCCACTGTTCCGCGCCAGTGTTGCAAACCGAACGATAATTATTTCGTTTGCAATTTTTTATTGATAATCATTATTATTTCTTCTATGTTTGGTTTTGAAGCATCTAAATTTAAAAATCTACTTCAACCTTAATTTAAAAATAAATAAGAACTGAAAATTTACTGAGGTGAACAACTACAAGACTTAACCTATTTTGGACTATGCATAACCTTATCTAAATTTGGGAGAGGAATAGCACAAGGTTACCTTATATTTTTCTCTCCCTGTCATTTTTGATGATATGACCTACTTGTTGTATGAATCAATGAAGAATAAAGAATTTCATTTCAATTTTTTAGATTAATTTTAACTATTGAGGCCACTTTCCGAGCTCGAGATGTAGCCAAGTTCTAGACTTTTCAACTCTAGAATTTTGAATAGTAAGCTTATTTTATACTAGATGTCATCTTGCTCAATAAATAATCGTCCATAATGAAACATTATCTTTTAAGTAGACATTATCAATTGGGGTGCAGCATTCATTCAAACTTTCAACTGAATTATTCCTGGAGATGACAGAGCCAAAAAGTCACGCTTCGCCCCTGAGACTCGACACTAGTCGAGAGCATGTTTTTTCAAATGGTGATGTCGCGGAGACTAGAATCGACTGGTCTGAGTGTCACCATTTGGAAACATATGCTGTCGACTAGAGTCGAGTATCTTCTCGACTTGAGTCGCGTAAGTGTGAGTTGAGCCTTAAGGTGCATACAAACTTTCGCTCTGCTCCGCAACCGAACGTCACTCCAGCAGAGCGATTGATGATCGACCGGCGAGCAACAGTGGTTCGACCGGGGAACGCGAGAAGATCTAACATCTTCCGTAACGTTCATGATGGGTGCGGAGGCGGAGCGACTGTGGTTCGATGGAGGAACGAGGGCGGTACGAGGGCGGAGCGTGCTCGGTGCGGGTTGGAAGCGAGTATATGTGTACGCAGCTTAACTCTCACCAATAGCATTCAGACATTGAGACAAAGTGAGTGCCGATTACACAAAAGCCGGTCAAGTTTTAATCATGATCAATTCCACGAGAACCAATCAGAGAAGCCGTCTTATCAAAACGGCATTCTCTGATTGGTTCTCGTGAAATTAATCACGATTTAAATTTAACCAGCTTTTGTGCAACCGGGTCTGAAACTCACGGTATAAAGTCAGTGGTAATATGGCAGAGTGAGGCAGGGTTGTCATCGGATTGAATCAATTGCTTCTAAAGCTGCGTACACATATACGCACTTCCAACCCGCACCGAGCACGCTCCGCCTTCGTACCGCCCTCGTTCCTCCAAGGTTCCACAGTCCCTCCGCCCGCGCACCCATCATGAACGTTACGAAAGATGTTTGATCTTCTCGCGTTCCCCGGTCGAACCACTGTTGCTCCCCGGTCGATCATCAATCGCTCTGCTGGAGTGACGTTCGATTGCGGAGCAGAGCGAAAGTCTGTACGCACCTTAAATAAACGCGCCTCGAACACGCTCAGCACACGCTCCGATCATGAACGTTACGAGAGATGTTACGAAAGGGTTCGCTAGAGGTTCGAAGGATGATCGCGGGCTTGTCGTATTTTTGACTTGGCTTCAACCTAACCTCACAAATGTGAAACGTTCAATCTAGCTGATCGAGTGACAAAACTGAATAAAATATTCTGACCTGTGGATTGCTGGGTAGCCTGAATACATTAGGGGTATTCACAATGTTGGAGTTAGCTGGCTAAGTCGAGCTATTCGCTATCTCCAGCTATTAGCTAAGTCTGTGTTGACTCAATGCTATAGTGGTACGTTAGAAAAAAATTAACAGACGAGATAGCAGATAGCGCAGGTTTGAGTCCGCTAACTCCAAAGACCTTAAAGATACATAGACTCACATGCAGCGCTAGTGTCGTACTTGGAATTGAAATCCGCCATTGAGGGGACAACCCAAAAGATTATTACATACCAATGCCACCAATGCCTTTGTGATCTATAGTATTACAAATAAATAATATATAATATCTCGTGCTAAAATACCCCAATGGCGGCCTTCAATTTCAAGTAAGAGCTATCATTGGGAAGGCATAGGCATTGTGGGTCTATATCTCTTTAAGGTCTTTGGCTAACTCTAGCTATCTCTGTTAAAACGGCAACCATATGTTTATAATCTTACTTTTGAGTTATAATAAACTTGCAGCTACACAAATTATCCACTTGGATCGCTACTGCAGTTAGCTAATAGCAGATGGTTTTTTAGATGGGGCGTTCACAATCCAGAGCTATCAAATAGCACTTTAGCTGGCTAAAACAACATTGTGAATACCCCTATTATGTCTATATAATAAATTGACGATAAATATTATGTTTATTGTATTTATGTTGTAGTTTCATTACAAAAAAGGTTATGTCTGTCAATGTTTTCAAAGGTGAAAGTCTTGTTTGGGAGTTCGGCTTCTTTCTTATAAATTCTAATATGCTGGTACCTATTATTAAAAATATTTTTATAATTCTATATTATTTAATTTTGTTGATTCAATAATTAATTTTGATAATGTTATTTATGCCAACACAGAGATCGTAACTATCAACAAACGTTACAAACAAAAACGTTAACCGCGCATGCACAACTATTGGTTGGTTCGCCCTAGGAACTTGTCAAGCTCGAGCTCTGTTACACGCTCTGTTCGCGGTCCGCTCTTGCTCAACCTGCAATCATCTATCGATCTGCTCGAGTGACGTTCGATTGCGGAGCAGAGCGAAGTCTGTACGCACCTTATCAGAATTACTTTTCATCTTGCAGATTGTTATACAAGGCAACATTCATTTTATACAACAATTCATTCCGATTATAATTTGCCAATTTGGATTTTATTGATTGTTTTTATACAAGGCACATCTATATATATATATAAAAGCGAAATGGCACTCACTCACTCGCAGAACTAAAAATCTACCGGACCAAAAACGTTCAAATTTGGTATGTTCAGTTGGCCCTTTAGAGGCGCACTAAGAACGGATTTGGAAAAATTTCCAAAGATACGCCCAAAATCTGCGTTTTTCCAGCGCTTTTCAGCGTTTTCTCAGCTTTATCGAGAACAAATGAACAGAAAATGTTCAAATTCAGTACAGAAGCTAAGCTAGGGTGTAATAACGTTGTGTTACAAGGAATTTGAAATAACGCCAAAGATAAGCCGGAAATTAGCGGTTTTTTCGTTTTCTCAGTTATTTCATCAAGTAATAGACAGAAAAAGTCCAAATTTGGTACAGAGGTTTAGCTAGGGTCTAAAACTTTTGTGATGAGGTGACTTTAATATTTCATCAAAGATACGTCCAAAATCAACGTTTTTCTCAGTTTTTCTGCGTTTTCTCAGTACTTTGACGTTCTGATGGAATGAAGCATGCTCAAATGAAAAATGCAGGCGAGCAAAGCGAGCCCGCTGATCTCATTTTTGGAAGATCCAGTCGGGGGTCCAGGGGGCGAAGCCCTCATTCTAGACGGATATAGCGAGCGAAGCGAGCCTGATGGCTAGCTCATTTATATAATCATTCATTCCGATTATAATGTGTTAGTTTTGATTCTCAGGGTTTTATGCAGGGCGACATTCATTTTTTCCAATTGTAATACTCCACAAAGAAAATTTATACTATAGACTCCTTGCTCCTCCCTCACCCTACAATTTAAGATCTCCGTCAATATATGTAGTACCCAGATTCAATAATATTTATGGTAGAAGATCCCTACATTATGTAATTCCCTACTTATTTAACAGACTACCTCCAAATATTTGTGATTACTCTAAGAAGGATTTAATGTTGTATCTCAATAATAACAACACAATCAATTTATAAAACTAATAATATTACAAACGTACACATAATTTAAGAAACGTCAAGTTAAAAAATGACAGCATATGCTTACATTATTGGAATTTTTCAATTTTTGCTGGCTGAAGTTTTAAAATTTTCCTTTTATTGTCACTGCCGCCTGCCTCAACGATAAAAATGTACTATTACTTGTGTAAAACAATTTTTCCCTTTTCCTTATTATTTCATTCCTTTCTAATAAATTTTCATTTTTCCCTTTTTTTATTAATTCTGTATCAAAATCTGATGTATATTTCTTATTTTATTTTTGCATTTTGTATTAGTTTTCTTTCATTTTTTACTTGAAATCTTTGAAGTGTAATATTTATTTTGTCTAAGTTTATTTATCTTTTGTAACTCATTTTTTCCCTGTAACTGGGCTCCCGCCGAAAAACCTTTGGGTTTGGCAGGACCCACAACTGTTTGTATTGTGAATAAAAATGTTGATTTGATTTTATTGCTATGAAATTTGGAATGTCTCATTGTCATGAAAACATAATTAACCAGAGTAAAATACCATAAATAATTTGTTAAATTTGATTTTGGCAGGTTGTTATGCAAGGTGATATGGGTGACAGACGACCATTTGTCGTGGAGGAGTCGCTTGTCGGAGGCAGCGTTTGTGACAATCGGTGGCATCGCATAGAGGCGTCACTAACTGACAACGACAAACTTACGCTAAAGTTGGACCAACAAATGCCCCAGAAGTACTGGCTGAGCGATAATGGCCATTTGACCGCCACCCATACTAATAGTCCGCTGTATATTGGCGGTCTGCCTGGTATGCATTATTAATTACTATTAATCAGTATTTTATTGTTAATCAAAGACGTTCAATAAGTAACGAGACAAATTACTAATTCTCAAAAACAACATAGGTTGCGTTCAAAGCCACTGATCGGTGAGTGAACGATGAAACCGGTGAGTGAACGTGGCTCTGAACGAAGTACTGTTTGGTCGTTGAACGATGCATAGACTCACATGCAGCGCTACTGTACTTGCAATTGAAATCGGCCATTGAGGGGACAGCCTGGAAGATTATTACATAGATTTAAAGATTTTTGTGATCTATAATATTATTGAATTGTAAATTTTTATGAAACAGGCCCCTATAATATTACAAAAATATATATATTATATAATATCTCGCGCAAAAATACCTCAATGGAACCTTTAATTTCAAGTAAGAGCTAGTATTGGGAAGGCATAGGCATTGTGCGTTTATACCTCTTCAAAGTCTTTGGTCTCACTGGTAAGAAAAAAATACGTCATATCCGGTTCGTTCACTGATCAGTTAATCGTACTTTCCACCGATGGAAAAGAACGTAAATAGAGTAGCTGAACGTAAACAGACAATATGGCTAAATACGAGGTTGTTTACAAATAATGGACTCCATTATAATGTATTTGGGAGCAGAGAAATGCATGATTACATAAATTCAATAACATTTAAAATATTTTACAAAGCATTTAAAACAACTCCAATCACCTGATGGTTTTCCATTTTAATTGATTACAATGAAATAGGTTAAGTTCTAGTTTTGTTTACAGGGGAAACATCTGTCACTCATGAGCACAGAGCAACCGTTCCGCCACAGAATACTCACAAAATGGAAGGTATCAATCTAACCAAGATTTGAGTGCACCAAGACCACGACACATGACTGCATCATCTTGTTAAAAATCACTGATGGAATTGATCCGTGGCTTTGAACTCAACCATTTCCATCGTGTTTTTTACGTTTAGTAAAAAACCCTATCACAGATCAGTGATCACAGAATTAACCACAGAATGGAATCTCGGCTAGTATCCTGACGCTAAAATCTGCCATCTTGAAAGAAAATGTAGCATTGTAATGTAGCAGTAATTTTAATTTCTAACAAGATGATGCAGTCACGTGTCGTGGTCTTGGTGCACTCAAGTCTTGGTTAGATTGATACCTTCCATTCTGTATGTGTTCTGTGGCTGAACGGTTGCTCATTAGTCATACTGACAGATGTTTTCTCTGTTGCTTATATTTTTTAAACAAAACTAGAACCTAACCTATTTAATTGTATAATCAATTAAAATGGAAACCCATCAGGTGATCGGAGTTGTTTTAAATGCTTTGTAAAATATTTCAAATGTTATTGAATTTATGTAATCATGCATTTCTCTGCTCCCAAATACATTATAATAGAGTCCATTATTTGTAAACAACCTTGTATTCAGCCATGTCTGTTCACGTTCAGCTACTCTGTTTACGTTCTTTTTCATCGGTAGAAAGTAAGATGAGCTTGATCAGTGAACGAACCGGATATGATGTATTTCTTTTCTTATCAGTTAGACCAAAATACCTTGAAGTGGTATAAACCCACAATGCATTTGCCTTCCCAATGCTAGCTCTCACTTGAAATTAAAGGCTACCATTAAGGTATTAGCGCAAGATATTATATAATTTATATATTTTTGTAATATTACAGGGGCCTGTTTCATAAAAATTTAGAAGTCCTGTAATACAGGAACAGCTGATTTTATCGGCTATATTGAGCCTGTGATTTGAATGGTGATTCTCCTGTATTACAGGACTCGTAACTTTTATGAAACAGGCCCCAGATTACAATAATCTTCAAGATCTTTAGTATGTAATAATCTTCCAGGTTGTCCCCTCAATGTGCCAAACAGTGCTTCGTTCAGAGCCACGTTCACTCACCGGTCTCATCGTTCACTCACCGATCAGTGGCTTTGAACTCAACCATAATTGATCCATATGAAACTCCCAGGTCATGAAGTTGTCAACCTTAATCCATGTTTACAACAAAGTTGTCAACAAAATGTTTTTTTTTTCTCGTCCTTATTAGATTGAACGGAACTTGGGAAACACATAAAATACATAATGTGCTTGCCTAATTATTATTATTACACTTTGGTTGGATTGTATTGTCATGTTGAGCTTTGTTTGATTTATGTATATGCATTTATGAGTGTGGAATAAATAAATTTGAATTTGAACACAGAATTACGCCTAGAGGATTTTGAATTATACATTTAAATGGTGACAATCGGAAGATATTATTGATTAAAAACTGAAATTCATCATAATTAATTTTCCGTTGAAATTGTACTCATTGAAAATACAAAAAAGAAAATAAAATAAAAAATTATGTTCAATCTAATAGAATTTATAAGGACTAGAAAAGAAACAATTTAAACATTTTTTGCTATTTATTTATTCATTTATTGTATAAAATACTATAATCATAATACAATTATGACATTGGAGGAAAAACTAGGCTGAGCCTGTACTATTTCTCTCCAAAAATTTTGATATAATGTTAATGTTGTCCAAAAGATAAGGTTATGTAATCACACACTGCTTCGTTACTTGATTTTCGGTCCAGGAATGATGATTTAAAATTTTGAATTTTGAAGGTTGATTTTATACTCTAAATGAATCACAGAATGTATCACAATAAATTAAAAACTTTAGAAATATTGCACTTGAAAGAAAGAAAGAATAGCAGTCAGATTTTTTCCATAAAAATTTTTGGGTAAAACCTATCTAAATGGGGGCATGGGACGGCAAGGGAGAAAAATAAAACTGCGAGACCCTTTGGCAGGCAGATTTAGCACATTTCCAACCCTTGTGCAATGAAGCATATGCCCCCATCCTGTTATGTTTAGAAACGTCATTCCACACTTGGAATTCTACTCGGGGATTTCAATTTCCTTTGTACAGTTCCATCGAAGTTATAATTTCCAACTATTAGACAGTCTATAGGCTACTCTGTGGCTCTTGGTGCAACATGGAGTTCCTGCAAAGTTTATCAAGATGTGACAAATATCTAAACCGTTAGGTCATGTCAGAGGCCCTGAAATTGATCAGTTGCGACCTGAAAACTCTGACACCAGACCTGAGCCAGCCAGGTCACACGATAATATTATTATTATCCTCAATAGAACATTAATATTCATCTACTAATCTCATCATTTTGTTTGTATTATAAATTTTTACTAATTTCAATATAAAAAACTTTAATCCCACATCAGTGAATGAAGTTTGTAAATAGTAATTATAACACGCAACAAGCAACTAATAACTTATACCCCAACCCATATCACTTATAGTGGGGTGTATATTCATTCATTGAATTATCTTTGCCTATTAACAAATTATTCAATGCATAAACTTCATTTTTTTAATTGTTATAGTATTCTAATTTGTAATGTAATTGTTTTTGATGGATAAATTTCATTTGATTTGAATACACAGTATCATCTCAACTGCGTAATCATTCCAGGCAATGAATGCTCAAAAATGGGTATAGAGGGAAAAGTTTGGCAGACAATTTTAGACCCCGCAGTTCTGTTTAGGGTAGTGAGGAGGTAAACATATTGATACACAACACCATCTTCTTATGCTATCTTTTCTCTATGGTACTAGCAACTACCTGACAATATTTGTGTGTGTATTTCTCTGAAAAAAATTACGGAAACTAAAATTGGTATGTTTTTTGCAGACCAAGCATCAGCCGGCATGTTGCGAACGCGGGAGAACTTCAAAGGCTGCATCAGGAATGTGATGATTGGTGGAGAACGTAGAGATTGGACACAGATGGCAGCACTGCATAACATTCTACTAGGATCCTGTCCGCTGCCCAGCTGATCCTAACCTACAACAGCTGATAAGAACTCATCCTAACTGATAATCAGCTGATTAGGGCTCATCCGGCTGTTAAAAAGCTGATAAGAACTCATCCTAGCTTATATAAAGCCTAAATACTCATCCTAGCTGGTAAACAGCTGTAAAGAACTAGCTGGTCATAGTTGATGGACAGCTGATAAGAAGTCTTCCTAGCTTATAGGGACTCATCGTAGCTGATAGACAACTTAAACAGTATTAGACAATTAGCTAAAAGACACAAAATGTAGAACCATAACCACCTCTATACGTTATAATGGCAGTATTTGATCAACAATATATGACCAACAAGGCACAACAAGGCAGGTTTGATCAACAAGGCACATTCTGTGTACATGGAATGTATTCGATCAACAATATATGACCAACAAAGCACAACAAGGCAGGTTTGATCAACAAGGCACATTCTGTGTATATGGAATGTGGTAAATTCTCCGATTCACAATTTACCAGGTATAAAGTTACGCGCTCCATGGGAAGAGTTTTGACAGATTCTGTACCAGAAACCAGTTCCAGTTCCAAAATCCTGCTCCACAGTCAGTGGTAAATTGTCCGACCTGGTACAGTTCCAACAAGTTCCAACTATCTGAGCTCTCATTGGTCGATTGAATTGTAGTCTGCTTGCTTCTCTGCGGATGCGCTGATAGTTTGTTTACCATAGCATAGAATACATAACCAACAATATGATGTTTGATAACCATTTATTAAATGATTTTTTCTCGATAGAAAATTTGAGAGCAATGGAATAAAAGAAATGCACACTTTTCTAGACGGTAAGTTTGTAAAACAGACTTTCTTCATTCACGCAGCTAGTAAACTATACATTTTAGTGTAAATCAACTTTATAAGTACACATTGGTGTTGCTATCCTTGTCATTCGACTAAGCAGATAGCTATCCATTACTAACTCCGCAACGTTGCCAGACCGTTTTTTTAACAATTTAGAAATTTAATTGATTAACAAAATGTTTCATTTCAATTATGAAAATTTATTATCAACTTATTGAAAAATATATATTCTTGATGAATAAAATATGATTGATAATTTAAGAATGAACAGTTGCTGTTACATCATAAATATAATGGTATCAGTTAACCTCCATATAAGGCAGTGGCAAGGCAGGGAATCAGCAACGCTGTTCTTATATCTTTCTCAACTGCCATTATAACGTGGACCTCACTATAGGAAGATGCTATAATAGTGGACATTCTTGATTCAACTGATATACTTCAACTTCTTCTCCGTAGAAACTCAGCACATACGAGGCATTGTCATAGGCATAGTGGACGTCACTATAGTCTCAGTAAAGCTTCCCATTCATTAAATTCTGCCAGTCTCCAGTGAATCCCAGTATATAGATGGACCATCTATATATATAAAAGCGAAATGGCACTCACTCATTCACTCGCAGAACTAAAAATCTACCGTACCAAAAACGTTCAAATTTGGTAGGTATGTTCAGTTGGCCCTTTAGAGGCGCACTAAGAACGGATTTGGAAAAATTTCCAAAGATACGCCCAAAATCTGCATTTTTTCAGAGTTTTTTTAACGCTTCCTCAGCCTTATAAATGAACAGAAAATGTTGAAATTTAGTACAGAAGCTCAGCTAGGGTGTAATAATGTTGTGTTAGAAGGAATTTGAAATAACGCCAAAGATATGCCCAAAATTAGCTTTTTTCCAGCGTTTTTTGCTTTTTCTCAGATTTATCGAGAACAAATGAACAGAAATTGTTCAAATTTAGTACAGAAGCTAAGCTAGGGTGTAATAATGTTGTGTTAGAAGGAATTTGAAATACGCCAAAGATACGCCCAAAATTAGCGTTTTTTTGCGTTTTCTCGGTTCTTTCATCAAGAAGTAATAGACAGAAAATGTTCAAATTTGGTACAGAGGTTTAGCTAGGGTCTAAAAATTTTGTGATGAAGTGACTTTAATATTTCATCGAAGATACGCCCAAAATCAGCGTTTTTCTCAGCTTTTCTGCGTTTTCTCAGTACTTTGACGTTCTGATGGAATGAAGCATGCTCAAATGAAAAATGCAGGCGAGTGAAGCGAGCCCGCTGATCTCATTTTTGGACGATCCAGTCAGGGGTCCAGGGGGCCGTGCCCCCTGGCTAGACGGATGTGGCGAGCGAAGCGAGCCTGACGGCTAGTTCTTTATATTTTTATTTTATTATTTATTGATTCATACAATTAGTACATCTTCAAAATAATAGTGAGGGAAAAAATATGGTAACCTTGTGCTATTCCTCCCCCAAATGTAGATAAGTTTACACATATCTCGAAGTATTCGTTGTGAAAGTCTAGTGTAGGCTATAGACATCCTCAAGTAAACTGTTCCATTATTTTTCGACCAAAGCTCGTTCTAAAATTATTATTTGATAGCTATAGTGAGGTCCACGTTATAATGGCAGTGTTCGATTAGCAATGGTAGGATTGCTATCCTTGTCTATCATTCAACAAAGCGGATAGTGCTATCTCTTTCTCGTTTTGCTTTGTTGCCAAATCGTCTTTTAACAATGTAGAATAATTGATAATTAATTACCGGTATCAAAATATTTCATTTTAATTATAAAAATATTATAATATATGAGGGAGTCAGAATACAAGGGGTCCAAGTGACATTTTTCATTTACCTTTTTGTGTAGTTGAGAAGTTGATATTGTGGTAATTATTCATATTGAATGAAAAAAAACTAAGAAATTGTCAAAAAACCACTGATTTATTGATAATTAGAAAGACCGGTTTTGGTTATTACACCATTGTCAATCTCTGATAAACTAAAACTAAATACAAGAGCAGCAGAATTTATACTAGTAGGCGAGTACTGCTATTGGTCGAAATTTTCTTTCACACTTGTTTTCTTGGTTCTTATTTTGTACTCAAAGTAAATTTTATTATCATGGCGATTCTGTTGCTTAAGCCGCCATTTTGTCACACCGTTGAGGGGGAGGAGACTGTCTAGCTAGGCCAATGGCAGGCGTTCATGCCCTCGACCAATAGCAGTACTCGCCTACTAGTATAAATTCTGCTGCTCTTGTATTTAGTTTTAGTTTATCAGAGATTGACAATGGTGTAATAACCGAAACCGGTCTTTCTAATTATCAATAAATCAGTGGTTTTTTGACAATTTCTTAGTCTTTTTTCATTCAATTTTTCATTTACAGTAATCGATTTTTTTGAAAGTGGTAAAAATCTAGTACAGAGGTATAAGCGTAAGTCTAATCAGTGCCGACATCTGGTGTAAAAATTTTAAACTACACTTTCAAACGGCTGTTTATTTGATTAAACAATGGGTCCAAGTGACTTGGATTACAGTTCAACTGTTGCTCGTATCCATCAAATTAAATTTAGCCTTGATTAAGCCATGTCACCAAGCAAAAGTTACCACAAGAACCAATTAGCGAATCAGATAATATTGCAATGAGGTCATTAATCATTGTTCAATTGCTGGTAAATTTGATAGATTTATGTGTAGCTAGACAATAGAGTTTGGTTTGGTAAACAAGGGGTACAAGTGATACTTCTTATCACTATTTAGCTGATAATTGAGAAAGGAGAGCAATTTGAGACATGAAACTGTACGTTTGATTTGGTAAAAGTATACTGAATAGTTATAGGAGTAGGTGAATATAATTTTTATATTCATTTCATGAATGAAGAATTAATTAATGTAAGTAAACTTTAGGCTCAATTTTCTCGAAACTAACAATATGTCACTTGGACCCCTTGTATTCTAACCCCTTCATATCATTTCTTACTTAATAAAATAAATTGATTATTTTAAACGAGAATGAACAGTTAATATGACATCAATAAACCTGTATCAGCTACCGTCTATAGAAGGCATTGACAAGACAGAAGCTCGGCAACGTTGCTCCGCTATCTTTCTCCACTGCCAGTAGAGATAGACAATACACTACAGAGATTGACAATATTCACTTTCTTATTATATGTAAACTTGTATACATCTTGCTGTCAAGCTTTAAATTAAATTAACAATTGAGTTGATTTTATCTAGTGGAAGTCAGAAATATCCCATGTTCCAACACTCTTATCATCACAATAAATATGCTGTTGTAGTATTTGTAAATATACTACCTTGCAGTTTTGTAAATATAATGGGGCCTTTTGCAGGCGAGAATGATTTTTCTAGTCGAGGCGTTAGCCGAGACTAGAATTTCATCCAAGCACTGCAAAAAACATTCACGTCCAAGTAACTTACACTATTTTTTGTCATTATAATCTATAGAAGAATAATATTCAGAAATAGAAAACATTACCTGCTTGTGCTGAAGTTACTACATGCATTCTATAAACATAACCTAGTTCACGAGTTCCGAATCAGGAATTTTGTGGAAGTTGACAAAACTTCCACCAGGAGCTCTGAAGTTGTTTTTTTGTAGCAGTTTTGCTGTTCCTATTCCGGAACTAGGAAACATACTCGACTGTAAAGAAAACATATACAGTAAGTATGCTGTAATGAGAATAATATGCTTATTTGTTCTGCAAACAGCTGTTTACCGGCTTGATTTTTCATCCATGGAAAACAGCTGAGATTGAATGACTATGACAGAAACATTTTTACAATACTCTAAGGCCCGGTTGCACAAAAGCCGGTTAAATTTTAACCGTGATTAATTCCGCGAGAGCCAATCAGAGAAGCCGTTTTATCAAAAACGCATTCTCTGATTGGTTCTCGTGAAGTTAATCACAGTTAAAATTTAACCGGCTTTTGTGCAACCGGGTCATAGACTTTGTATAGTATTACTACAATGATAACTCTTTATACACTGTAAATATTATTTAATGATAGATTTTGTATGTAGAAAAATAATATATTCGAATTTTTTACTAATAAATTATGAGTTTGATAATAAAAGTTTCACATATATCTTGTTGTTTATTCATGATTTTATCTCTATCTATTGGAATTTAACATCTTACCTCTTTCAATGCAGTATTATTCATACTAAGTTAATTCCCTAACAAAAAGTTTCTCAGATTTGGCTTGAATTTGCACCATAGATAAAGCTCGACCTGAGAAATGTCAGAGCCAAATTTGGCACCCCCAGCTTCTATACAGGATTAGTTGTGAAGCTGCAAACATGAAATTTTCAAATGGTCATATCTCCTGAACAGTAAGGAATTTTGGAAATATGATTCCAGATTCGTGTTTCTCGCATCAAATACCATGAGATCACAAAGTTTGAGCGATTTTTATTCGTCACAAAAAATTGATGAAATCCATGGACTAACCATCGTGATCCATACTGAAACAATAAGTACTGTACTTCAGATTTGGCTGAAATTTGCACAATAGATGAAGATTTACCTGAAAATATCAGAGCCAAATTCCGCACTCCCAGCTACTATACAGAATGATTATTTATGAAGCTGTAATATTATTCTATGGAGAAGTTCAAGGTCACTTTTCTATCATCAGTATCACACAGTATCATTGGAATGATACAGTACCATCAGAATGATACAGTACCATCAGAATGATAAAGTATCATTTTCAGTATTCTGTCTATAATACCATTGCAGAGGGCCTCCCTACATGTCTCCAGTAAGACATTTCATGGCAAGACATGCACTTTTGTATCATCGTTTTTGATACTGTATCATTCCGACGATGATACAGAAGTGACCTAGAGCTTTTTCATAGAGGAAGTTTACTTTCTTGAAACGTTCCAGAAAATGTGAAAATTTTTCTATACTAGTTGAAGAAGAGGAAAAAGAAGAACAAGGAGTAGAAGGAGAAGAAGAAGAAGAGGAAGAAGGAGCTTTGAACATTGAATTTTTAAATGGTCATATCTCCTGAACGGTAGGGAATTTTGCAAATATGATTCCAGATTCCTGTTTCTCGCATCAAATACCATGAGATCACGAAGTTTGAGAGATTTTTATTTTCCACAAAAAATTGATGAAATCCATGGACGAAACACAAAATATCTCAGATTTGGCTGAAATTTGCACCATAGATAAAGCTTGACCTGAGAAATGTCAGAGCTAAATTTGGCACCCCAAGCTACTATACAGGTTGAGTTATGAAGCTGCAAATATAGAATTTTTATTTTTGCAGCTTCATAACTCACCCTGTATTGGATTTGGCTGGAATTTCAAGGAATTTTGCAAATATGATTCCATATTCGTGTTTCTCGCATCAAAGACCATAAGATCACGAAGTTTAGGCAATTTTTATTTTTCTCAAAAAATTGATGAAAAACATGGAAACACACTGAAACAAAAAGTATCTCAGATTCGGCTGAAATTTGCACCATAGATAAAACTTGACCTGAGAAATGTCAGAGCCAAATTTGGCACGCCCAGCTACTAAGGGTGAGCTATGAAGCTGCAATATTATTCTATGGAGAAGCACAAGGTCACTTCAGGATCATACAGTATCATTGGAATGATACCAGTATCATCAGTATCAAAAGTATCTCAGATTTGGCTGTAATTTGCACAATAGATGAAGTTTGACCTGAGAAATGTCAGAGCCAAATTTGTCACCACAAGCCTAATCAATACAGGGAGAGTTATGAAGCTGCAAACATAAATTTATCAAATTTTCAAATGGTCATATCTCCTGAACGGTAAGGAATTTTGCAAATATAATTCCAGATTCGTGTTTCTCGCATCAAAGACCATAAGATCACAAAGTTTGAGCGATTTTAATTTTTCACAAAAAAATTATGAAAACCATGAACTAATCGTGAAACTCACTGAAACAAAAAGTATCTCAGATTTGGCTGTAATTTGCACCATAGATAAAGCTTGACCTGAGAAATGTCAGAGCCAAATTTGGCACCCCAGCCAAATCAATACAGGGTGAGTTATAAAGCTGCAAACATAAAATTTTCAAATGGTCATATCTCCTGAACGGTAAGGAATTTTGCAAATATGATTCCAGATTCGTGTTTCTCGCATCAAAGACCAAAAGATCACGAAGTTTGAGCGATTTTTATTTTTCACAAATCAATGACAAAATCCATGGACAAACATCGTGCAAACAGTGAGAGAAAGAAGTATCTCGGATTCGGCTGAAATTTGCACCATAGATGAAGTGTACTGCACAGCTGTACAGGATGAGTTATGCGGCTTCAAACATGAAATTTGCAAATTTTCAAACGGCCATATCTAATGAACGGTAAGGAATTTCGCCAATGTGATGACATTATATTGTTTCTCTCGTCAAATTATATCATTGCTGAGAGTTTTAGCGATTTAAATCAATTTTTGGATTCATGAGAAATGGATCCGTTACCTGTTGCTTTTTTCTGCTGTGCTGTTCTAATTCTCATCCAATACAAATGAGCTCAGTAGTCACAAAAAATCTGAGAAATTTGAATTTCCCGCTCAAATCAGTCAGTACCTCTTGCATGTTTCTGTTGCCCTGGTAGTATTTTAGTTAGTTTTAATTCTGTACCAGGGAGTTAGAACACTTGAAGAGGTAGCAGGTTTTTCAACGCCTTCCAACGCAAGCATAGGCAACCCGCAACACTGATCTACTTTGTGTACCTCTTGCATGTTTCTGATGCCCTGGTAGAAATCTGGTCATTTCTAATATGCAAATGAGCTACTATTTGAGCGGGAAATTCAAATTTCTCATGATTAGCGGGAAATTCAAATTTCTCATGATTAGCGGGAAATTCAAATTTCTCATGATTTATACTACTTGAGCGGGAAATTCAAATTTCTCATGATTTATAATATTCGAGCTGGAAATTAAAATTTCTCATGATTTATATACTATTTGAGCGGGAAATTCAAATTTCTCATGATTTATACTATTTGAGTGGGAAATTCAAATTTCTGGTTGAATGATGAATAATTCTATAGTCTGATTTTCACTCTAATATTGGCATATGAAGGAGGCTCCTTTTTCCTTTAAACAAAAAACCATCGTGAAACACACTGATATAAAAAGTATCTTAGATTTGGCATAAATTTGCACCATAGATAAAGCTCGACCTGAGAAATGTCAGAGCCAAATTTGACACCCCCAGCAGGGGGTGAGTTATGAAGCTGCAAACATAAAATTTTCAAAATTTCGAATGGTCATATCTCACGAACGGTAAGGAATTTTGCAAATATGATTCCAGATTCGTGTTTCTCGCATCAAAGACCATAAGATCACGAAGTTTGAGCGATTTTTATTTTTCACAAAAATTGATGGAATCCATAACCATCGTGTAACACACTGAAACAAAAAATATCTCAGATTTGGCTTGAATTTGCACCATAGATAAACCTTGACCTGAGAAATGTTAGAGCTACTTTATGTTAGAGCTACCTCTAAATGTTAGAAGCTGAAGATGAAGAAGAAGAAAAAGAAGATGATGAAGAAGAAGATGAAGAAGACGGATACAATAAAAGAAACAGAGCGAGTTATTCACTGAAACATAAAATCTTATCTCCACTTTCCTATCAGAAAAATCTCTCATCTTCAAATGCTTATAACTCAAGAATAGTAGCGAATTTTACCAATGTGATGACATATTATTGTTCGTTGTTCCTCTCGTCAAATACCTGATAGTTTGAGCGATTTTAACCATTTTTGCAAAAATCCATTAAGTTATTCATGGATTTCAAGAAAAATACAAATCTCCCATTATTTATCTAGCACAAGGAAATTTTGCATGAAAAAATTGGTTTTGGACTTCAATTCAAATTACTCATTGAAAAATCAGAACTACAATATAAATTGCTATAGTGAGGTCCACGTTATAATGACAGTATTTGATCAACTTTGGTTTTGCTATCCTTGTCTATCATTTGACAAAGCCGGTGGTACTATCCTTTTCTAGGTCTACAACGATGCCAATTATGTTTTTGACAGCGTAGAAATATAATAATTTAATGCAGAGAATCGGCATAGCTATTCTTCTATCTTTATCCACTGCCATTATAACGTGGACCTCACTATAGCACATCCCCTCTTTTATGTCTATATTGACTGGACAATATTGGTTCCAAGATAAAAGAAAAGAAACAAACTTTCATATTAGCAAATACATTATATTTATATAATCATTCATATTATACCAATAAATAAATACCACATTTTAAGATTGAATATTTTTTTACCAGGACAGCATTTTTTTATAGGACTATGTTCAACATAGTCGTTCATTACTTTGTAATTACATCTCTACAAATAAATTATTACAATAATTTCAAACATAGCAGCAATTCGAATGACACCTGTAATGGGTAATTTACAATACAACAATAATAATAGTAGTAAGTTATTTCACAATACAATATCCACTTCACTAGTTTTATTCGATAATGAATTGAAAAAGAAACACGTCAATTATTTACATGATGTTGTTGGCACTAAATAATTGTAATAGTATTTTACAGTACCTGTTATTTTTAAAGCATTTAATGATTAGTTCAACAACAATATTATTTACAACAAGTTTCAGTATAAATTTGTGGTGGAAAGTTTATTAAATTATGATCCATCAGGAAAAACACTTTCATACCCTGTGTATGAAGAGCGAATACTAGCCGAAATATTTCTCAATTAATATAACAGTGAAGCTTCAACTAAATCAGAACAGCTTTAGGTTGGAATTCAAGTCGCGAGGCATTATTTTTTATGCCACCCGTGCTTCACTACGTAAACACTGGGCTTACTTTGTAAACCCCGTTCACAACAAACAGCTTTGTCATTTGAACCAACTAAACATACAACTGTCCTTATTCACAATTAAATTTCGTATTCAATATACAAGTACACAGAACTTGTTATTTGTGAACACCAATAATCACACCGTAATAAAAACTCAAAACGCTTCTAATTTTTATAAAATTTGCTTTTCTAAGGATGAACTAACAATGAAAAATCTGGTGTGGTACACTCACACAACTTTCCTTGCTCATTGAACTGTAAGCCCCATTCTTAAACGAGAATAATTTAGGGGAATAACATAATGACGATTGGCGGCAACATACTTGAACTACGATCAGACTTCTGTATATGTGTATATATAATTGTTTTCAGAGTACTTTTTCCTTTGTGTAAATTGTGAAATTCGATTATTTTTTCAAAAGTCGTCAAAACAGCTGTTCTACAGATGAAATATCTCGACTATGTGTTATTTTTATGAACTGCTTTACCTACCTACCTCATGCATGAGAATGAGGCTACAAAGTCCATTTCTCAAGGATGGGGTGGACCCCCATTAGTTTCCCAGAAAGCCAGTTGATAGAGCTGATAAATAACTATACTGGGTATGAATTTGAAAAAAATCGGTCAAGTCATTTTTGAGAAAATCGTGAAAAACATGGTTTTTTAGTAATCATACTACTTTTCAAAATGTATAAATGACTTGCCTATTGCTCTTATTGTAGCCTGATGGCCAATGAAAATGAATCTTGAGAAACAAGTCCTTTACAAGCAACCACCATACAGATAAGATAACATATCCGATGATAGAGTGTGTTTATGTTCCAAATTTCAAGCCAATTTTTATTAATTCAAGCCGATTACTGTTTTGGCCGGGTGAGAGCGTGAGAATGAGAGACTACCAGCGTCACATAGCTTCCCGAAAACTAAATACTAGGACTATGGGCTTGACGATGAAGAATATGTTGACCATCGGTGTCAAACACGCTCAAAAATTTATGCACTTCAGCAACACAGGAGACAATTCTTTGGAAAACGTCCCTCTTTGGAGCTAAGTTCTTCAACCGATTAATACAGGGTGACCACGAGAAGCATTTACATTTTTTGAAATGGAGAAACTATTTATTCAACTTGAGTGAAATAGTTGAGAGTATATGCCATAGAGAAAATTATGTCAGGAAGGTGACGTCCTTCTTCCCTGAGGCAATTTTCTATTCTGTTGAGGAAGCTCTTCCACACTCGTTGCAGTGTATCCTCAGTGATCTGCGCCACCTCAGTACGCTTTCAAGCCATCTAGAGTACAGCGTTTATGTCGATAAACTTGCTCTATCAAATGTACTCACACATAAAAATCACTTTAGATCGATGACTTGAAAACTTACTGAGGTGGCGTAGATTACTGAGGATACACTGCAACGAGTGTGGAAGAGCTTCCTCAACAGAATAGAAAATTGCCTCAGGGAAGAAGGACGTCACCTTCCTGACATAATTTACTCTATGTCAAGTAAATGGCATATACTCTCAACTATTTCACTCAAGTTGAATAAATAGTTCCTGACATAATTTACTCTATGTCAAGTAAATGGCATATACTCTCAACTATTTCACTCAAGTTGAATAGTATCTTGAAAAATTAATAGTTTCTTTATTTCAAAAATCTAAGGGCCGGTTTCCGAGCACGGGATCTATAAGTTCTGGACTTACAGAGTCCAGGATAACTTGGATAAGCCCTTGGGTCTAAATCGACTTTCTGAGTAACGGGTTTATCTTCTAAACTCCGGGGTCTATTAAGTTCTCGACTTATTTGAGTCTAGGACTTTGATGCATTAAACATGAGGGAAATTCACAATATTAGATTGTTGTTAGTTTGGCAATGGGAGACAGCTGATTGAAGAGGGCCTTTTCAAATGAGCATGCTCTCCAAACTATTTTGTAAAAATACATTTCGATTTTCTCAAGACCTATTCAAAGCATGGAAGTAAAAAAATCATGGAACTGAAGTCCAGAATAGAAATTGCAGCAGAAACGGACCGGTAGGCGTGGCTACTACTCTAACATCAGCTAACTTCGTTAACAATCGGTTGTTCCAATCAACCTATCCCTAGTGATCTCATACCACTGGTGGGCGGGGCCTATCGTCTACTTTTGAGCTCAGTTTGCCAAGCTGCTGCAGGCTGCCACTTCAGTTCCAGGTTTTCTTACTTCCATGATTCAAAGCAAAACCTAACCTTTTGAAACATGAATGAATAAACATTTCATTTTACGTAAAATATTATTTAAAATATGTAAAATAATTATGTAAGTATTATTGATCATTGATCCTTGATCCTGAAAAAAACTGGAATAATAATTTATTATTGTTATATTATTATTATTAAGATATTGAATATAACATTGATTAATAGAATTCAGATTGGAAGATAAATTCCAAGGCAATCCATGTAGATGTACTAATCCAAATAATTTAGATTTTCCAAAACCATAACTGAGATGTGTTTGCTAAGTTTAAGTCCAGAACTTTATTTTAAAACCTACCTCAGTCGCGGGTTTAAAATCACGCTGTTTCAAGTTCTGCACATAACGATTTTTGACAAATCCTTGTCTCGGAAAGAGGCGAGAATATAATTCTCGGGTTTATAAGCCCTTCACTCAGAAAGCGAAATTATAAACTCCAGAGTCTAACGTGATCTCTAAACTCCAAGGTCTATTCAAGTCTTCAACTCCGTTAACGCTCTGACTCGAAAAGCCAATTTTCTGAGTCCAGAATTTGAAGTCTAGAACTTGGCTGAATCCAAGCTCGGAAACCGGCCCCAAATGTTTCTCGTGGTTACTCTGTATCAGAGAGAAGGATGATGCGGATTTTATGAATGAATTGAAGATCAGCCCATATTCAACTTTCTCAACGGCTTATTGTGAATTATTATTTTATTTTTATCTCGACACTATTTATATTATATAAATGCAATGATGAAAGAATAACTACTTGTTTCTTTGATTGAGTTATCAGTGAAATTTGGTACACGAACGGCCCTATACCGAGGAGATCTTCTTTTCTCTATGTAAGCACTGCCCCCTAACACTCTTGCCAACTATGTAGTATTCTTTGTACACTGACAACTGATGACACAATAAACACACGAGACGAGCGTCTATCGTTCAGTTCACCTGAAGTGCCGTCATTTTGTTTGAGCAGCAACTATTTGCGCGGAGGCTGGTGTTTGGCGCGTTGCGCGGGCGGAACGTAGACCTGTTGGGCGCCGCGGAACCGCCTGTTGCCGCCTCTGTCCGCTGCCGCTTCCGCCCCCACGTAGGCTCGGGTGCCGCCTCTGCGGAATTCTATGCTGCCTGCAAACCAAACACAAACGTTTCAGTGAAAACGAAAAACCAAGAGAGAAAAAATATATATAATAGAATATTATAAAGATATACAGAGTGGGGCAGAGCCGATTGGCGAGTTTGGAATGGTTATAAGTAATGAGCCGTTCAACTTGGAAAAAATCTTTAATGAGCTCAATTCAGTTTGAAATGTAGTTTTATTGTTAATTTTTTAAAAATTATATCAGTTAAATGGTGGCCATCAGTAGCAATACACTGATGTAGCGTATTTTTGAAGTTTTAAAACGCATTTTGGCACACTGCTGTTGGTAAGGCCTGGATCTCTTCTCTGATTCACCTCTAGTTCTTCCAAGGTGTGTGGGCGATGTTTGAAAACTTAATTTTTCAGGTAGTAAAATAGAAAAATATTGCATATGCTTAAATCAAGTGATCTTCCTGAGGGAAACACGCACGGGATTCAAGGCTTATGCGTGATTAAATAAATAAATAATAATAAATTAATAAATAAATTTTATAGTCATAAACCAACATTGGTAATTGATAAAGTCACACATTAAACAAAATATAGAACACAAAATACATTCATTCAGGTACTATCAAAAAATTCGTTCAAACAATAAAACGGTCTTTCAACAAGCCAATTAAAAAGTATTTTTTTGAAATGAACAATGTTAGCACATTTGATCTCTGTAGGTAACTTATTATAGATCCTTAGTCCTATGCTGTCATAATGCTTCATGCTTGTGGATGGACGTTGATATGGTATACCAATTTGATGTTTATACCTTGTATCATGAGCATGAATTTTGCATCTTGTCTTCAAATTAGGTAAGTTTTTCATTGTATAAAGAGTTACATTGTAGATATACAAATTTATGACTGTAAATAGTTTAAGTTTCTTGAAAAGAGGTCGACAGTGGCTCAGATAGTCTGCACCTGACAAAACTCTGACTGCTTTTTTTGCAATATACTTTGTTCATGTGGCTGCTGTTCCCATATATTAAAATACCATAGGCAATTATGCTTTGAAAAAAGTATGAGCTCCTGAGATATTGTTCTGGAGCATAAGATTAATGAGATTGATGATAATGATGATGCTTATTATTATAATCCGACTAGTTTCAAAATCTGCACTTTTCAATTTATTTGGATGGAAAATTGGACCCAAATTCTTACAGATGGAGACTTGACATAGTTTTGGGAAACCAGTATGAGTCCAAAATCTCAACATGTTTTTCTCTCTTCATCATAAAAAAATTTAATAAAATAAAGGAAAGAATTAGCTTATACACGTAGGGGATAGGAAATTCACGAATGACGCATCATCACGTCTCAACTACTGAACTGATTAACTAGAAATTTTGTATATAGTTTGAGAATTTACCGGGAATGGTTATAGCATAGAGAAACAATAGCGTAAGTAGATATCTCATGGTATAGGGCGTTTATGTCGCAACTTTTACTCTTATCTCAAGCCGATTACTGTCGATTTTTACTGTTTTGACCGGGAAAGTGTGTATGAACGGCACAATATGAGAGACTACCAGCGTCATAAAGCTTCACGGGAAAGAACTACGTCGACTATAGGCTTGATATAACAGTAAAAGTTGCGACATAAACGCCCTATACCATGGGATATCTACTTATGCTATTGTTTCTCTAAGGTTAAAGGCCCATTTTCAATTCTTCAAGATTTTAGTAGGTCAAGTTTTCAGGTAGGCCCTTGCCGGTGCACGGGTTATCAGCTAGTTTTAAATAGATGAATAGTAGTAAAAGTAGAAAATATCTTGGCACATAAATGACCCACTTACCAGAAAAGTGATTATTATTTGAGGAGTGATTTTGAAGGAGAGGATTGTATAGAGACGGATCAGGGGGTGGATGGCTTCTTCCCTCCTGCAAAAACACGCAACAAATTAGAAACTTTTATTACAAACAGATTGTTCATGAAATAGAAGAACAAACTTCGTGAGTGGTTTCCTAACATCGAAATGAAGTAAACATTTTCAGTAAACATGGATATTACCAAAATATGCATTGTTACCAAAATATAGTATATTTCGCACCTAGAGCAGAAAATGAGATTTTTCCCGCTCGAAATCGGTTTTCAAGTCCGAGGCCGTAGGCCGAGGACTAGAAAAGATTGAGAGCCGGAAAAACATTTTTGCCCGTGGTGCGAACGCTATTTTTCGCTATTTTTAGCAGAAGTGGAAGGTGATAGCTCTAGCAAATCTGAGGTAATCTGAATATCAGGAAATTGTCCAAGTATTTTTATTTTTTATTCTGATTTGTCTAAATAACCTAAAAGATGATGTTCAATTATGTGGGAGGTTGAGTTTATACTTTTTTATTCTTTCAAATCACAATAAGATGATATTATTATAAATGTTTTAATTATTGAATAATGAACACAAATAATGAAAAGTTTTTTGATCAGCTTTTTTTTGATC
The DNA here is from genome assembly GCF_014356525.2 of Nilaparvata lugens. NCBI lineage: Eukaryota > Metazoa > Arthropoda > Insecta > Hemiptera > Delphacidae > Nilaparvata > Nilaparvata lugens. The sequence goes on along the minus strand of NC_052506.1, from coordinate 1,363,434 downwards.
ACCTTTCTAAGTTCCATGTTAGCGGCTGGAAAGGGTACTCTTTCCGGCCTAGGCCGGAAAGAAACCTGTTCTGACTTCAGACGAGAGTCGTCTGCAAACAATGTCTTTCAGATCTACGTAGGGACTGGAAAACAGCTGCTTTCTGTGCAGTGTAGCGAAAATACATTTACAAATACACATATTGTTCATAATATACTCATGATTTATGTTTGCTTTTTTGGTCCTTCAAAATTATTTCATTAATATGTGAATATCTCCTATTTTAGTGATAATAATGTGAAATATTTTTTCTATGTTTGGTTTTGGAACATCTAAATTTGAAAATCTACATCGTAAAAATAATTAAGGACTGAAAATTTTGTGAAGTGAATAACTACAAGACTCAACCTATTTGGGACTATGTGTAACCTTATCTAAATTTGGGAGAGGAATAGCACAAGGTTACCTTATTTTGTATCTCCCTATCAATTTGATGATTTACTTATTGTATGAATCAATAAAGAATATACTCAATAATTTATTATAATACACATACAAAAGTTGCCAATAATGAACTTAGTCCTAATCATGTTACTAATGATACTAATTATGATAGTACACTGAAAATTTGACTAAATTCAAAAGTGAATGGAACATAACCTACTTTTTGGACTTGGTGTATGAATCCAAATTCGGGGAAGGATCAGTTTTGGGCTGTGCCTGTTGGTCCTTCCCCAATCATTTTAATGATTTAAGTTTTGTGTATCATTGGATGAAATAAAGATGGTGGAAGATTGCACATTTTTCAATAAAATTACAATACAATTTTATAATTTTGTGGCGGCCTCATGAGGGTACAAAAATAATTATTATGTGAAATGAGATCGAAAATAGAATAAAACCAAGTAGAGGTGTTAAACTTTTTACAGTGTATCAGTTGCACAAAAGAGCCGGTTGAATTTTAATCGTGATTAATTCCACGAGAACCAATCAGAAAAGCCGTCTTATCAAAAAGGCCTTCTTTGATTGGTTCTCGTGAAATTAATCACGGTTAAAATTTACAAAGAAGGCCTTTTTGATAAGACGGCTTTTCTGATTGGTTCTCGTGAAATTAATCACGGTTAAAATTTAACCGGCTTTTGTGCAACCGGGCCAAAGTGTAGAATGAATGTTGAAATAATTTTAAAATATGCCGAAAAACGAACTGGGATACTAAGGGCCAGACCACATCGGGCGTTTTTAGGCGGTACATCAGGCGACAACCCAATCAGCCAATCGGAGTTTCCTGCCTTACCGACACTAAAAGCGCCTAATATGGTCTGGCCTTATTGATTAACGATATTCTAAATCAAAGGAAATTGTAGGTAATTAAATTCTGAAGAAAAAATGTTCAGTTATTTTCTTGTCTTGAACGCACTCAAACCTTTTAATTCTGGTATTTTATTGATCAATACAGAGATTTTTCAAATGTCTATAGTGAGGTCCACGTTATAATGGCAGTGTAGAATTGACAATACTGTTGCTGTCCTTTTCTATCATACAACAAAACAGATAACGCTATCTCTCTCTAGCTTTGCAATGTTGTCTGTTTGCCAGATTTTATTGTTACTTTTGACAGTAGCTGTACAAAAGTAGACAAACAATTCTCAGCCGCCATTTTTTTCACCATTCTATCAAAATACTCTAGAACACAAGTCGTATAATTGATTTAAAATGTATTTTTGAAACAATTGAATAATTTTTAGACATTACTGTATGAGAAACACAAATTAAAATACCTGAATTGACATTTTAAAAGTTGATAACTAACCATCCTAGACTTCATCCATGCTTCAGTTAGCCTACACGTATAGGTTAGACCTACTCGTACCGGTATAAATAATATTAAAAGGTTATTTCAGAATTATTCCCATTTAAATTACTTATTTTAAATAGGATTTCTATTTTTCTATTATTTTTAAAAGAAATTGGAATAGAATGCCTACCAAATAGCTTAATTTCTGTTGTTTTGAAATTCAGATTGGTATATCACAGCTTTTTAAATTAGCCGCCATTTCAGGTTTGTATAAAAATAAAATCTGATCTCAGTTATGGAAGCAAATTTTTGAATCAAATTATGAAAAAATATATATTCTTGATTAATTTGACATTAAATCGATTATTTTATCAAGGAAATGATAATTATTATTAGATCAAATTTAATGGGATGAATTGAGTAACAGTTGTGTACAGTCAGTGGCAAAATGGAGAGACTTGGCAACGTTTTTCTCCTATAGTTAGGTCCACGTTATAATGGCAGTGGATAAAGATAGGAGAATAGCGATGCCGATTCTCTGCATTATTTAATTTTATTTCTACACTGTCAAGAACATAATTGGCATCGTTGTGGACCTAGAAAGGGATAGTACCACCGGCTTTGTCGAATGATAGACAAGGATAGCAAAACCAAAGTTGAACAAATACTGCCATTATAACGTGGACATCACTATACAGATGGAAATCGATGAGCAATCGCATTTATTCAAATGATGATCTGTAAATAATTATAATTAAGTTTTGGATAGTAGCTCTCATCGAATTTCCATCTAGCTGTTAACCCTGTTGTCAATATTTGCAGTAGCAGAAGTCTTCGGGGTGATTTACAACATTCAATTTGGGTTTTCGTTTAATAATGATTAATTATTTTCAAATGTGAATGTTCAGCCACCTTTGAATGCTGATTTATGAGGTTTGAGTACGCTTACTACAATCACATATCGATAACATCTTATTGAAATAGTACTTTACGGAACAAGTCCGGTAACGATAATTTACCGCATAAGTATGATTGTTTCTGTTGCCCGAAACGTAGTTGAGGGCAAAATTATCATACGAATGCGGTAAATACGTTACCGTACAAGTTACGTACAATATTTTTTGTCATACTTATCTGAGAGAATAATATTGCTGAGAAACAGAAACCATTACCTGCTGCTGCTCGAGCTACTGCATTCTATAAACATGACCTAGCCCGTAGCACCTAGTTCATAACAGACAGACCCTTCGAGCTCAAATAAAATATAAAGGCCTAAATTATAAGATTTCAGATGAGTTTTTATAACTTAAAACTCCTTAAATGAGTTCTTTAATTATTTGAGTTAATATATTAATTACTCAGATGTTATTAGGACTCAGTAGAGTCCTAACATACTCGACTGTAAAGAGAACATATGATCTCTTTACAGTATAGTATGCTGTAATGAAAATCAATATATGGAGGAAACCTTAAATAGAGGTCTCCAATAGCATTGTTTGTGTCCTGAATGGAATGAAACTTTTATTCTATTATTCTGTTATTTTATTATGATGTATTTATAATGTATATTTTGACGTTTCCGATAGCATTGTTTGTATGCACTAAAGGAATAAAAATCATTCTTATTCTTATCACATGTTTTCTTGTTCTGCAAACAGCTGTTTACCGGCTTGATTTAATGAATGGAAAACAGCTGCAATTGAGTAAGTATGACAAAAAGATGTAAAATAATGAAAGTACCACGGAAAGGGAACTGTTTTGGGTTACACCTGTTGGTCCTTTTCTAATCAAGTATTTGATCTGTGTATTATAAAATGTGAATAAATCAATAATTACCTCAGACAAGGGGAGACAGTCATCTTGTAGAACTTCTTCGTAATTGCCATACTCTAGGAACTTAACGACGCAGGTGTTTTTCGAGAGACCAGTCACTTCGGCATTGTAATACTGCACAAAAAACAGAAACCAATTTCAATTTCATCTTTGATGTAAGAATATCAAATAAAAGTGTAGTGAAAGAATTTAAAGTAGTGAAATTATGGATTGGAACTGTAGGCTTCACTGGAAGACTTTAGCAATAGAAATTAATATTTTAGGACAAGTAATAAGAGAACAAGATTAATGGTTCAGTTCTAATAGAATCAGTTTTAATAGAAAAAAAATATTTGGTGTGATAAGCCTAATGTAAGTATACTCCAAGTCCAACAAGTTATCCAAAACTGAATCTGAAACAATTCACTAATAAGTCTGAATAAGACCCGGTTGCACAAAAGCCGGATAATTTTAATCGTAATTAATATGATGATAACCAATCAGAGAAGGCTTTTTCGAAAAGAAAACATTTTTGATTGGTTGTAGGGTTCATTTAATTTAACTCAATTTTTGTTTATTATAATAGTGTTTATTTAATTTAACCAGCTGTTGTGTAACCGACACTAACAATCTTATATTATTATTTTATAAAGGAAGGAATTGGCTGTAAACATGTACACTTTTGACGCATCATCACGTCTGAAATACTCAAATGATTAATTTTGCATGTTGATTCTTAACTATAGTGAGGTCCACGTTATAATGGCAGTGGATAGAGATAGAAGAAAAGCGTTGCCTATCATCTGCCCTAATTAATTATATTTCTACATCGACAAAAACAGATTTGGCATCGTTAAGGAGCTAGAAAAGGATAGTACTACCTGCTTTGTCGAATGATAGACAAGGATAGCAACATCAAAGTTAATCAAATACTGTCATTATAACGTGGACCTTACTATAGTAGTTCTGTAAACAGTAGACCTCGCGCAGTTATAAGCCACAGCCTCTTCTTATACTGTCCATCAGAGTAAATCCTGTCTGTATGTCGTGTCGGCGAGATATCGGTGTGAAAACGGCTGATGGCTGTTCGGGTTGGCGGGGGTGTAAGTTGTGCCAACTGGTGCTCTGTAGGTGACAAGTAGTCGCGGTGACACCTTGACGCCAGAGTACAAGGTGTCATGTGGACGTGAGCCATCCCCGTCTACTTGGCTCCTTTCTAAGGAGGTGACAACTAGTCGAGGGGACACCCTGACGCGAGGGTGCGAGGTGTCAAGTTGTCGTTTACGGTCATGAATAGTTGGCACCTTTGGTCCAGTAGGTGTCAAGTAGTCGAGGGGACAACTTGACGGCAATTGCATATTTTTACGAGGGTACAAGTAGTCGCCTATGACCAAAATGACCAGGTGTCAAGTAGTCGGGGTGACAACTAGACGGCTACCCATTGAAAATAGACCTATAAACATCCTCGGTAAATTGAGAATCTATATGCAAAATAACCAGTTAATCAGTACAGTAGTTGAGACGTGATAATGCGTCATTCTTGAATTTCCTATCCCTACGAGTATAAGCCAATAATTCTTTCCTCTATTATGTTATGGATTTTCATTTATTCATTCATTCATTTATTTTATAAAACACTATAATAATAATACAATTATGACATTGGAGGAAAAACTAGGCTGAGCCTGTACTATTTCACTCCAAAAATTTTGATAAAATGTTATATGTTGTTTAAAAGTTAAGGTTATGTAATCACACACAGCTTTGTCACTTGATTTTCGGTCCAGGAATAATTATTTGAAAATTTTGAATTTTGAAGGTTGATTTTTACTCTAAATGAATCACAGAATGTATCACAATAGATTAAAAACTTTAGAAATATTGCACTTATTTGGAAAATTTTGAATTGTGTGTTGTCAGGGAAAAACGAAAAATAGTATATCGGCATTGCTGACCATATTATTCTCCCAGTACTTGGCCATACACTTGTCGCCGACCTTCCAGCACCAGGATATGGTCTGGTGGGGCGGATCGGGCGGATGGGGGCCGAATTGCGCCCCCGACTGGGCCAAGGGGGCCGGTGGGGTGGTGACGAATTGCCCCCCTGCCACCGCAGGCTGCTGTTGTTGTTGTTGCTGTTGTTGCTGACTATTGCTCAGGAAACCACTGGCCGTGTAGAAGCCTGTAATAAGTAAACGAACATTATTCAACCAATCAATCATCAGTTTTATTCAATTCAACACAAGATTCACAAAAGAAATCAAATAAAAAAACACAATTACAATACAAATCTATAATATCGGGATTGGGCTGTAACTGACATTATTTATTAGTTTTTAAATTATATTTTCACTATTAAAAAAAAATCAAGTCCAAGTTTGTATAAGTGTTATAATTGTTGTGTGTTTAATGTACATGTCAATGCTTACTGTTGGTTATTTACGAAAAATAATAAAATGAATATAATTGAATAATAATAATAATAAAGAAAAGAATTGTCTTATACACGCACGGGATAGGAATTTACGAATGACGCATCATCACGTCTCAACTACTGGACTGATAAAATTGAAATTTTGCAAATAGACTTTCAATATACCGAGGATGTTTATAGGTCTATTTTCAATTCTTCAAGATTTTAGTAGGTAAAGTATTCAATTAGACCATTGCCATCACCCATCTCAAATGACAACAACGCCAAGCTGTGAGAAACCATCCTGCACGGCGGCGCTAGGTTAAAAGCTAAGGGACGCGTACTGTAAGTGAATAAATAATTTGATGATGGCTCACCAGCACCAGCACCAGCACCGGAACCCATGAGGGGTTGTATCGACGACGAGTCCTTGTAAGGGAATTCGGGGATTTCGGGCATTCCAGCCTCCATCAATTGCTGATTGTAGTTGTCATTACCACCGGCATTCGACCGATAGCTGTTGCTAGAATCTGCAACACACACATTACTACATTTCAATCCGAGTTGGCCATAGTTCAAATTATTTACTGATACATCGAAATTCACTAACTAGATCTAGATATATCTATATACATATTTTAACCAATATAACCAAAATTATTGGTTGAGGTAGAATTCTACGTACACCTAAAATTCTATCTCAACCAATAATTTTTCATTTAAATAGTTGTAGATATGATTTTTCATGCCAATGTCCCCCAATAGAGCAAGTAGATGTCATTAAATATCTTGGAATCTTTATCAATTCCTCTCTTAATTAAATGGAACACCCACATAGCAACCTTGCAGAAAAATATTAATAGAGACCTATGTAAATTTTATCACTTAAGAGACCTGTGTAACACAAAAATCCTCCGCACCGTATATTTTGATCTGATAAATTCTAAATTAGAATATGGCATTGTATGCTGGGGTGGAGCAGCGAAAGTACATTTCAGTCCACTACAAAAATTACAGAAGCACTTTATTAGGATAATACTTTTCAAAAATCGAAGAGAGCCTTCGTTTCCTTTGTTCCAATCACTGGGTATTTTCCCACTCCGGCATTTATTTGCTTTCAAAGTATTAAGAATTTTCTTTTTGCGTAGTGGTAATGATGGGTTTTTTAGACCCTGCTTTTCTGAAAGACGAAGAGAGGATTCCATCTCACGACTACCTAGAATAAACTTCAGTTTTTTTTGCGAAATCATTTGTTTATCTAGGTCCGAAACTGTATAACATTATACCTAATGATGGCAGGAGGAAAAACCTCCTTTACAAATTTCACGAAAAATTATAAAAACTTGGTTGTTTCAACAACATGATTTAGACTGTTTACTTCAAGTTTTATCTTAAAATGTCAGATTGTAGTTTTAACCCCATTGTAATCTCTTCATGAATATATTAGTGCTTTATAAATCTTCTGAATTGTATTTTGAACTGTTTCTATGTTTCTGAATTTTTCAGTTTTGTTAATCGACATTAAATTTTTAACTCTAAATGTTGACTCTGAGTTTCGTTCTCTGTAAACAGTATTTTTCTTATAAAATTATTATCATTGTACCGCAATGGCCGCAGATAATAATTGTTATTTATTCTATTTAGCAACTCTTACCTCTATATTATGAAATTTATATATAGAATGAATGTAAACTGGCAGAGTCTATGAAAAATTGCTGCTAGTATAATTCTGAAACTATTAGTGTTTTAAATGTTGTATTACTTAAATGCAGAATAAAGTTAATTTTCATTTTCATATATAAAAGCGAAATGACACTCACTATCTATATATCTTTCTAGCGTATGGCAAAAGACACGATTAAATTCTAATAGTAAAATGGGATGGGTAAAATTATATACCAAATTTATGTGTTCATATATTAACAACGAATGGATTCGTCTCAGTCATCGATTTTAAAACTATGGGCAAACATTTAATACAATTAATTAGCTATTGATTCTGGTGTGGCTAACAGGAAATCATCAGGTCCACTTGTGTATGCTGTTGTTGGGCACTCTTCGACGATGTGCTGTGCGTCACTGTCTGCACAGCACCACACTCACAAAATGGTGCTGTTACCCCAGTGTAGACCCCATTTATGCAGAGCCCCATAGGCACCATGTTCTATCATGTTTGCTCACTCACTCACTCACTCACTCACTCACTCGCACAACTAAAAATCTACCGGACCAAAAACGTTCAAATTTGATAGGTATGTTCAGTTGGCCCTTTAGAGACGCACTAAGAACGGATTTACAAAAGATACCTACTATCGGATATAAAGATAGCCATCACAGATAGGAAATAGACATTTAAGAAGATGAGAGTGTAGACGATTATAAGAAGGCTATTCAGATTATAAGATTATGCTAAATATTATTCTAGAGATGAAATTATTTCACGCTATTATTTAAAAATTCAGAACTCAACTAACCTAAAACTCAATTCATGGATAGAGAACAGAGCAGACGACCAAACACAAGCGGTGTCTATACTTGCATATTTAGCGCTTACGTGAGTAACACATTCTAACCTTTCACTATAAAAACAATGTAGGGCGAATCGGCAGATTAAAAATCTTTAAATACGTGAGCATTTGAACTTCAGAGTTCAGGAGCATAAGGTAAAATAGTATATCGGCATTGCTGACCATATTATTCTCCCAGTACTTGGCCATACACTTGTCGCCGACTTTCCAGCACCAGGATATGGTCTGGTGGGGCGGATCGGGCGGATGGGGGCCGAATTGCGCCCCCGACTGGGCCAAGGGGGCCGGTGGGGTGGTGACGAATTGCCCCCCTGCCACCGCAGGCTGCTGTTGTTGTTGTTGCTGTTGTTGTTGACTATTGCTCAGGAAACCACTGGCCGTGTAGAAACCTGTAATAAGTAAACGAGCATTATTCAACCAATCAATCATCAGTTTTATTCAATTCAACACAAGATTCACAAAAGAAATCAAATAAAAAATAGTTATTTGTATATCTAAAGTGAAAAGTACGACTTTTTCTCCCTGTGGGAAAAAGTTTGAAGTCCGAGGCGAAGCCGAGGGCAACAATTTTCCTGAGGGAGGAAAAGTATTTTTCGCTCTTGATGTACACAACATTTTTCCTCCATCTACATTTTTTTATAGAAACTGCAAATTGAATCATTCTAATAACTTACGTATTGGTGACAATGTTTCCTAACAACATAACCTAATAATCTAAAACCTAAAAACCGGTCGTCTGATTGGCACTGCCGATTGCGCTATCTATCGGCCAAAGTTGTAACAATTATATCAGCTGGGCAGGCTACCAAAAATGGCTGACTCCAGATCACGCGGTTCAGATTTGAATTGCAGAATGCAGATCAAAAATATTTGTTGGCTGGTATTTTGAATAGAATAAAATATTTTTAAAATTTTATAAATTTTTATCGTCTACTAATATTAAGAATATAATATCATACAAACATATATTTCATGAGTTGATCAAATCTCTGGTTGTGGTATTGAATTCAGTTGACTCAATGACAGACACCTCTATTACGCTTCCTCATCTGAGCTTAGACCTTCTAACCTAGTACCATGTAAGTTTTTAAAATAGAGATGTTTCCCATGTTATTTAAATGGAGTCACTTTTACTCCCTAGGGAGTTTTTCTGTTTTTTACTACCGAGAGCGAAAAAGTGACACTTTAGTATTATGTTTCAGGGAGTAAAGTAAGTACTTTAGACAGTAGGTGGAGGAAAACACAATTACAATACAAATCTATAATACCGGGATTGGACTGTAACTGACATTATTTATTAGTTTTTAAATTATATTTTCACTATTAAAAAAAAAATCAAGTCCCTGTTTGTATAAGTGTTGTGTGTTTAATGTACATGTCAATGCTTACTGTTGGTTATTTACGAAAAATAATAAAATGATTTTAATTGAATAATAATAATAAAGAAAATTGTCTTGTCTTATACACGCACGGGATAGGAATTTACGAATGACGCATCATCACGTCTCAACTACTGGACTGATTAAATTGAAATTTTGCAAATAGACTTTCAATATACCGAGGATGTTTATAGGTCTATTTTCAATTCTTCAAGATTTTAGTAGGTAAAGTATTCAATTAGACACTTGCGGAGCAAGACAACCCTATTACATCAATAAACCTGTATCAGCTACCGTTAATAGAAGGCATTGACGAGACAGAGGATCGTTCTCCACTGTCATTATAACGTGGACCTCTCTATAAAGCTAGCTCCGCAGTGCAGGCTGGATGCTTGTCTGACTCGGACTAGGCGCTGAGACAGCAAATAATAGCAGCGTTGGTGGGAATGCGAGCGGCCGCAGTAACATCTTCCAACCAGCAATGGTCGGCGTAGTTCCGCCTAGCGGACAGACGAAAGATCAACCCAGTCGGTTATTTGATCCCTCCAGCCAGGCTCAGCCAAGCAGCCGAGACAATAAAACAATGGAGAGGCGGTCTCTTATTCGCGTTCATCAGCAGTTTTCTTTCTCACGATTATTTTGATTTTTGTGTTATCTATAATCAATAATAACTCCAGTCACCAGTAAAAAGTTTCCAGAAACGTGGTGTACTACCATATTAATGACTTTTCATGATGATTTTTAATTATTTAAAAACATTGTTGACATTCTGAGCCATCAGGCTAAACTTGTGGTCGCTGAGAACGAATCTGCAATCAGAATTTCTCTATCACGAAAAAAACCCAGCTGATGATCTTCCGGCAACCGTTAACAGTCATCCTGCAATGCGGCCGAAACACTTCCAAGCCAGACACCCATCTCAAATGACAACAACGCCAAGCTGTGAGAAACCATCCTGCACGGCGGCGCTAGGTTAAAAGCTAAGGGACGCGTACTGTAAGTGAATAAATAATTTGATGATAGCTCACCAGCACCGGCACCGGCTCCGGCACCCATGAGGGGTTGTATCGACGACGAGTCCTTGTAAGGGAATTCGGGGATTTCGGGCATTCCAGCCTCCATCAATTGCTGACTGTAGTTGTCATTACCACCGGCATTCGACCGATAGCTGTTGCTAGCATCTGCAACACACACATTACTACATTTCAATCCGAGTTGGCCATAGTTTAAATTATTTACTGATACATCGAAATTCACTAACTAGATCTAGATATATCTATATACATATATAAAAGCGAAATGACACTCACTATCTATCTATATATCTAGCGTATGGCAAAAGACACAATTAAATTCTAATAGTAAAATGGGATGGGTAAAATTATATACCACATTTATCTTCTATATTTATAAAAGCGAAATGGCACTAACTGACTGACTGACTGACTGACTGACTCACTCACTCACTCACTCACTCACTCACTCGCAGAACTAAACATCTACTGGACCAAAAACGTTAAAATTTGGTAGGTATGTTCAGTTGGTCCTTTAGAGGCTCACTAAGAAATCTTTTGGCAATATTTTGAATCTAAGGGTGGTTTTTAAGGGTTTAAAATTCGTCTTTTAGCATGTATATTCTTCTTATTCTCTTAATTATAATTGAAAAATGTCCATACCATATGTTAATATAGAACTTTAATCTAGAGAGAGTACCTCTTCGAAACTAAATTAATAATTTTGTCAGGTTGGCATTAAGTTGAGTTGACTTTGTTAGGTTGGCACCAAGTTGAAGATTGAAATGCATTTATCGCGGAAAAATTGATTGGGCACTGCTACTTCAATCAGAGCTATTCCTGGGAATATTATATTACTAGCTAGCCGTCAGGCTCGCTTCGCTTGCCATATCCGTTTAGCCAGACGTTTAGTCTGGACCCCCGACTGGATCGGATCGTCCTAACATATGATCGTCCTACAAATGAAAAATGCAGGCGAGCGTAGCGAGCCTGCTGATCTCATTCCTTGACGATCCAGTCGGGGGGTCCAGGGAGCGGAGCCCCCTGGCTAGACGGATATGGCGAGCGAAGCGAGCCTGACGGCTAGTGTGTTCATATATCAACAACGAATGGATTCGTCTCTGTCATATATTTTAAAACTATGGGCTAACATTTAATACAATTAAATAAGCTATTGATTCTGGTGTGGCTAACAGGAAATCATCAGGTCCACCCGTGTATGCTGTTGTTGGGCACTCTTCGACGATGTGCTGTGCGTCACTGTCTGCACAGCAGCACACTCACAAAATGGTGCTGTTACCTTGCCCCATTTATGCATAGCATAGGCACATCTATGAGCAAGAGGAAATTAGAAGTGCAAGGGAGTTATGGAGACTGAGATGGTTGCAGGGAGAGGTCAGGAACAAAGGCCTTGTGGATGACCCTAATAACATTGTTCCTGGCACCCAGCTGAGACGTAGAGAGTGGTGTGGCCTTAACCGGTTCAGGACGCAGGTGGGAAGGTGTGCTGAGCTGATGACAGCATGGGGATACACATCTGATCCTCTGTGCCAATGTGGACAAATCCAATCAATGAACCACCTAATATCTGAGTGTCCACAACACTCCTATCATGGAGGGCTGTCGGCCCTCCATGATGCTGGAGAAGATGCGTGTCAGTGGCTCCAGAACATTCTTAAATTCTATTGGTATTTGAAATATTAAGTGTAAAATTATGTTTTTTTCTAATTTTGGCCTATGTATGCATTGCATATATATATATATATATATATATATATATATATATATATATATATTATATATATATATCGTTCTTAGTGCGCCTCTAAAGGCGCAACTGAAACATACCTATCAAATTTGAACGTTTTTGGTCCGGTAGATTTTAGTTCTGCGAGTGAGTGAGTGAGTATATAGGCACATCTACCATGTTTGCGCACTCACTCACTCACTCACTCGCAGAACTAAAAATCTACCGGACCAAAAACGTTCAAATTTGATAGGTATGTTCAGTTGGCCCTTTAGAGGCGCACTAAGAACGATTTACAAAAGATACCTACTATCGGATATAAAGATAGCCATCACAGATAGGAAATAGACATTAAGAAGATGAGAGTGTAGACGATTATAAGAAGGCTATTCAGATTATAAGATTATGCTAAATATTATTCTAGAGATGAAATTATTTCACGCTATTACTTCAAAATTCAGAACTCAACTAACCTAAAACTCAATTCATGGATACAGAACAGAGCAGACGACCAAACACAAGCGGTGTCTATACTTGCATATTTAGCGCTTACGTGAGTAACACATTCTAACCTTTCACTATAAAAACAATGTAAGGCGAATCGGCAGATTAAAAATCTTTAAATACGTGAGCATTTGAACTCCAGAGTTCAGGAGCATAAGGTAAAGCTTATGCATATAAAAATGAGCAAATGCTTATGCTTCTACCTAATGCTCATGAGCAAAACCTTATGCTCCATGCTCATGAGCATATGCTCAGTTTTTATTCATATGGCCCAATGAATCTCGCTCCACATTGGTGTCATGGCCTCTATCTAGAGACCTTGGTTTAATGTAATTGATATTATAAAGAGTTAAAAATCCGATATGCATGAATGCAATTCATACGACAATAACCAATATCAAATCAATAACTTTGAATTTATTCAAAGAGAACCGAGTCTCTACTTACTTGTATTACTATTATACTGCCTCCTCCGGTACTGATCGTTGTATCCCTGTCTCTGCCTTCCACTTCCGCCCCCGTACTGTCCCGCCTCACTGTAGTCGTCGTAGCCACCTCGTCTACCGCCCCCATTCAAGCTATCATAGCCGCTCCCATAACCGCCTCCACTGTCAAACAATTAAAATAATTGTTTTATTGCAGTAGCAGAAGAGAACATCAGATGCATTACAACGACAAACAATAACTAATAAGACAGCAAAAGTAGACACAGACCAGAATAAATACAACAAATTGAACCATTTCTGAAAGCAGAGAGATAGGAATACTCGTTTGTCTCTGCTAAAAGACACAATCGTCAATAGATAAAAATAATTCTACACCCAGAAATTGTAGCGTTCCTTCGTTCTCACATCTCAATAGAATATTCAAGTAATAAACACACCCGTGTTTCGGATGGACACGTTAATCCGTCAGCCGTCAGTGCATAAAAAGCAGTCTTTAAGTGATGTCAGAGGCTCTGAAATTGATCAGTTGCGACCTGAAAACTCTGACACCAGACCTCAGCCAGCCAGGTCAATCGATATTATTAATATAATCAAGTAAGCATTCCATTTCAAGATTAATTTGAAAAATTCATGTATTATATATAGTACAATTCTTTGACAATATTGCCTTCAATTCATGTTTAAATCTTGAAAACTCGATAATGATCACCATAACTACATGAAAAAGAAACTTTAAATACATACTTAAATTTTGAAAATATAATTAAACTTTTCTGACTCTGACAAGTTTTCTAAAGTTGAAGTTTAAATTTATTTTTAAATCTTGAAAACTTGATAATGGTCACCTCCATTACATACTCTTCAAAACTAGGCTACACGAAAAAAAAACTTTACATACATACTTAAATTTTGAAAATATAATAAAACTTTTCTGACTCTGACAAGTTTTCTAAAGTTGAAGTTTAAATTTATTTTTAAATCTTGAAAACTCGATAATGGTCACCTCCATTACATACTCTTCAAAACTAGGCTACACGAAAAAAAACTTTAAATACATACTTAAATTTTGAAAATATAATTAAACTTTTCTGACTCTGACAAGTTTTCTAAAGTTCAAGTTTAAATTTATTTTTAAATCTTGAAAACTTGATAATGGTCACCTCCATTACATACTCTTCAAAACTAAACGAAAAAAAACAAATACATACTTAAATTTTGAAAATATAATTAAACTTTTCTGACTCTGACAAGTTTTCTAAAGTTGAAGTTTAAATTTATTTTTAAATCTTGAAAACTTGATAATGGTCACCTCCATTACATACTCTTCAAAACTACACGAAAAAAAACAAATACATACTTAAATTTTGAAAATATAATTAAACTTTTCTGACTCTGACAAGTTTTCTAAAGTTGAAGTTTAAATTTATTTTTAAATCTTGAAAACTCGATAATGGTCACATACATTATATACTCTTCAATACACGAAAACAACTTTAAATACATACTCTGGAGAATAACAGATTATAATAATTCAACCTTGATTACAACAGTCAAGGAAAAGATGAACTACTACAAAAAATCTAAGACACAAAAACCTAAGCTCAAAAATGTTATTGAAGCCTTTCGCTGATGACACAACATGTATGACGAACATGAATGACGAACATGTATGACGAGCATGTATGACGAACATGTGTGTTCACACAAAAATGTTCAACACACTAACTTGTCCTGTCGTTAGTAACCATACTTAGTGCTGGTTGCACAGTAATCGTGATCACTACTCACATTTTGAAAATAGAATAAAACTTTTCTGACACTTAAAATGCGTTTTATAAAGTTTTGAAAAAAGGAACTTTTGATGCCGCACCCTGTACTATTAGTCCAGTCAAAGAAAGTTTATAGAGGGAAATGTTTGGAAGACAATTTTTGACTCCACAGTTCTGTTTATGTTAGTAAGGAGGTTAACATATCAAAAGTCCCCACCCCTACCCCATGTGCTAAGGGGGTGGGGGTGGTTCATAGGTACCATTTTTTGGTTTCTCGCATATAACTCGAAAACTATGTATCTTACGGACATAACTGTTATATACAAAATTGAAGCTTACATAATTTCCTACAATATTTATCTCACAACTTTCCCAATATCTTCTCTAGTTTTTGAGATATCTGCTCTTGAAGTTGTAACATTTTTGAAAAAACACGTTTGTCTCCATTTTTTTTTCAATTTTTTCTATTATAACTTTTTTTAAATCGATGGGAAAAATCCATGCTGATTATGAACTTATAGAGCATTGAATTCTCTTCAATTTGATGTGTAATTTCACACGTTTACGAATTTTCCTACACCTTTTGTAGCAGCTTTAGTGTTTATTGTGAGATCTCCATTTTTGCAACAATAGACCAATTGGCAAAGGAATTTGGAGGGAATGTTTTAAACACAATTTTTGACTTTGCCGCTTTGTTGAAACAAGCTAGGAGAAGAACATATCAGCATTTTCAGCGTTATGCTCTCACGCTCATATTTTGGGAACAATGCGTTCAACTGACAAAACTAAAAACATTCGAAAATGAAGCATAATAAATTCTCTACACTTTTTGTTCAGTGGAATTTTGTAATACTCCCAACAGTTCCCGAGATATTCGCGCTTGAAGGTGTGTAATTGTCAAAATGACAGGTTTTTATCCAATGTTTTGTTCTTTCAGGGCTTATAACTCTCCAACAAAACATCATAAAAACTTTATATTGTCAGAGCGTTCTATTAGTGGGCAATTACAATTATTGTTACAATTTCTATCACAATTATGGAGCTTCATTGTTGTCATGTGTGGTTTTGTGCTATTTGTTAAAGAAAAAGCTAAAAATTTTGTTTTTTCTGAATTCAATGACAATAAGTTATTTCTTAACCAACTAGTGATTTTTGTGAGTTCTATCTCTGCTTTTTGGAACACTTCTTCCCAGTTTTTTCCTTGAAAAAGGAGTGCTGTATCGTCAGCAAAGGCTATAACTCTACCTTGAATTTGAATGGAGCACAACTCATTTGCAAAGATCGAATACAAAATTGGTCCTAAAACTGTTCCTTGAGGTATTCCAAACTTCATGGAGCCCTCTGCACTCATATGGTTCTCAACCTTTGTTTTTTGCTGTCGATTGCTGAGGTAGGATCTGAACCATTCAAGTGGCACTCCTCTTATACCTATTGCCTCAAGCTTTTTTATTAATAAGTCATGGGAAACAGAGTCGAAGGCCTTTGCTAAATCTAAAAATACTGCTAGACATTTATTCTTTTCCTCTAAATTGCTAGTTACAAATTTTGATAATTCTAGTACAGCTAATTCTGTACTTATACCTTTGCGGAAGCCAAATTGGTTAGGAGAAAGAATATTATTAATTTCTAAAAAGCTTATTAATCTTGATTTAACTAGTTTTTCTAAAATTTTTGATACATTGCTAATCAGTGAAATAGGTCTATAATTACTAATAATTAGTTTATCGCCTGCTTTATGTATAGGTCTGACACAGATTTGCTTCATTGCTCTTGGAAAAGTACCATATAACAAGCTCAGATTAAAAATATGAGTTAAAGGCTTAGAAATTAAATCTTTTATTCCTTTCAAGGTCCTGTTATCTAATCCATCTAGGCCTGGTGCACTATTGATGTGTAAAGAATCAATTGTGTTTATTATTTCCTTTTCATCTATGGGGAAAAGAAACATATTACTCTGTACATGCAATTCTGGTACATTATCTGCTATAATTTCGTTAATATTTTTATTCAGACTCTCAGATATTTTGTTAGCCATACTCTCTCCAATATTAACAAAGAAATTATTTACATGACTCAATAGTTCTCTAGGATTATCTTTCAGTGTGACTATGTCACCATTAATTTTCAAAGCATTCAGTTGTATATCCTTTTTCTGATCTGAATCTGTAGCATCCTTGATTATTTTCCATGTCTTTCTTACATCATTGTTTGCTTCATTTAGTTGCATCTTGAAATAATTTTCTTTTGTAGTTTGGATGAGTGACGTCAGTGTATTTCTGTATCTTCGGTAGTAGTTAGCGAGTTCTCCGTTCTCTGGGTCCAGTTCCTTCTTCTATTTAGAGAATCCCTTGTTCTTATAGCTGAGATAAGTCCTCGTGTTATCCATGGTTTTATGCTCTTGATCCTCTTCTTTTGTCTGTAATGATGTGTATTGCTCTCCATATGTTTTTGTAGAATTTCTAGGAACTTTTCGTAAGCTGAGTCTGTGTTATTTGACTCAAAAACCTCCGTCCATTGTTCCACTCGCAGTCCTCTCCTCAAGCCGTTCAAGTTGACAGATTTACAGTTAGATGAGAGTTGACAGTTAGTTGAGCTCTGTTCATCCCCATTTGTTCTGTCTAACTGATGTTCTTCCAGTCCAAGAATTGTAATGAAGTGGTCTGTGATACTCGAGTGATACACGATTGGATGGATTTTACTTTTACAGTTGGTCAACATATGATCCAAACAAGAAGACGTTCCCGCTGTTACTCTGGTAGCCTTTTTAATGCAGTTCTTCAAACCGTGTTCACTCAATAAGTCGTAATAATCATCAAGTTGATAATGCTGATGTGGCTGTAGCGTATTAATGTTGAAGTCTCCTGCGCAAATAATAAGTTGACCTCTCAGTCTACCAAGCACTGTTTCAAAGTCCTCTAAAAACTCTGTTATGCTGGCGTAGGAAGGTGATCTGTACACTGCTAATATATTATATCTCTCCTTTGATGTTTGAAGTCGTAGATGAAGAACGTTGGCCTGTCTGATATTTAGTTCTACCGATTGTACATTGAGATTTTCCTTTGCATATACAATTACTCCATCATTTTGAGAACGATTATTCAAAGAGTGAAAAATATTGTAGTCCTTCAGTTGCTTCTGTGTATAATCTCTTTTGATCCAGCATTCTGTTAGTATTATTATATCGAAATCATGGGACATATCCTGTAGTTGAATCATCAGGTCATCGAAGTTCTTCCTAATACTTCTGATATTGAGAGAAAATACAGTTATATTAGAGTGTTGAAGAGCAACGTGGAGTTGTTGTTTATCCTCAATCACACTGTCCTCTATCTCATCCACGGAATCAAGTTCATTTGCCACATCCAGCACGTTATTATTACTCATCATCATGCTTATTCATACGCACCCCTCCATGCTTGTTCTCCTCTATTTTCCTCTGCCATCTCATTATATATTTATCATCAAAGCTTAATGTGTTTTTTATAAGCAATGATATGAGATCATTCTCCGCTGTTGTTAGATAGTTGAAACTATGAGTGTGCCTACTGAGTGCTACAATCACATGACTTTCACTGTTATAGATCAATTTCGCAATGAAACCAATGTAGCCAGCATGCATCAGTACAGCCTCATCTATAAAGACACGATGATATTTCTTGCCCACTCCATTTATAATGAAAGATGAAACGGTTCTGTAATCTGATCTTATTATCTTTCTACAGTAATCCTTACCGTACTTATGAATGACAGCCTCTCTGATGTCTTTGATTCCTGCTCTTGTTTGACTGAGAACTAAATCTATTCCTGGTTTATGCTGGTTCAGTATTTCAAACGTCTTTCCACACCTGGCACACCATCTATCCACGTAATATTAGGAAGACTTGAAGCAGAAATGTCAATTGATGATATTTTCTGATACAGCTCACCGTTTAACATGAGTTGTGTATCTCTACTAACAAGAATGTATTTTTCTTTTGTTAAGAATCTTTTATTACTCTCGTTGAATTCCACGTAGGTTCCTTCGTTATCCAAGCAGAAGCCCATTCTATAACTTTTCCTAGTTGGCCATAGAAATGTTCTTAGATTATTATCATAAATATTCATCTCTTTACGCTTTATCTCTATTAGGTACGAATAAGAGCTCAATAAGTTTTTTTTTGTAATGTTAGTCAGAATTTCATAGTAAATAATAGAATTTATCTGATCATGTTGACTCAGAAGATTTCTGAGCTCCAGCATACTATTTATAAATTCATGTTTGGGTGGTTTTTCAGGTAAGTATCCCGTTGGACATGGTTTCTCATTGTTTTTTTCTTCTGGAATATTTAAAAATGTAAGATTATTTATACCCTTGTAGTAAAACACATATTTAATATGTTTTGTTGCCAAGACAGTACTTAAGAGATCAATACAAGATACATCAGCCATGGTTCCAAAAAAATCAATTCCAACTGTCAGAGCTTGTTTATCTGAAGCCCATTCATCGATCATAGATAGTAATATTTCTAGATTGGAAAGCAAGTTACTATTATCTGTCAATAAAAACAAATTGAGTATTTTCAATGTCTCGTCGAATTTCACCGACGCATCAATTTGCTTTGTTTGTGAAAATATAGTAGTTAGACTATTGAAGTAATCAATGCTCATACATTTCCTATTTACTATGGTAGCAATGCCCTTGGAAATATTTACTTTTCCGTTTTTTACGCTGGCGAAGGAAATATTCAGGTCAGTGTAACCTCCAAAATTAAATACGAGTGATGTCCTACTTTTTGATCTTTGTTGAACTCTACATGTATAATTCAAATGTTTTAATAATTATTGTAAAGCAGAAACAGAAAGCTTGCATGTCAGAAAATGTTTGTGTTATATAATTTCACTATACGACACCATATGATTTTCAAGAATGCGATATTCTGCCTACTCTGTACTACAGCCTACGTCACGGCTGCAGTTCCCCCACTCCAATTGCATTTCAACGAAAATACTATAGATGAGTGACCAACCTTCTGTCTACTAACTTTGGGTTTGTAGAGCATTGAATTCTCTTTGAAATGATGTAATAGAAAAAATTGTAGGCAAACGAGTTTTTTTCAAAAATGTCACACTTTCAAGAGCGGATATCTCGAAAACCAGAGAAGATAATATTGGGAAAGTTGTGAGATGAATATTGTAGGAAATTATGTAAGCTTCAATTTTGTATATAACAGTTATGTCCGTAAGATAGATAGTTTTCGAGTTATATGTGAGAAACCAAAAAATGGTACCTTTGAACCACCCTCACCCCCTTAGCACAGGGGGTAGGGGTGGGGACTTTTGATATGTTAACCTCCTTACTACCATAAACAGAACTGTGGAGTCAAAAATTGTCTTCCAAACATTTCCCTCTATCCCCTTTTTTTAGCATTCATTGCCTGGACTACTATGTTGAATAAATGGATATTAGGTCATGGGTTATCTTACCCATCTCCCGCCCAACTGGAGTCGTTGTGGTACCGCTGTTGCTGATTCTGAAAGCGGGGCGGTTTCTGGTTCTCACTGCCGCCGCCTCCGCCGCCGCCGCCTCTCCTCGGGGGCGGCAAATCGGCCGCGCCACCGCCTCCGCCACGACGGTTGCCGCCTCCACGACTGCCGCCCCCGCTGCCGCGGTTGTAGCCTGAGTCGCGGTGGTGCTGGTGGCGGTTGGAAGGCGGTTCGCGGTCGCGGTCGCGGTTCGATGTGTGCTGCTCGTGCGGCTCCGCTTCTTTGCCTGCGAAAGCGGGCCGAAATTGTTAGTTTTTCAACAACAAATAAAAATATGTTATTGGTAGTCAATATTTCCAGAATACATGGACAGACAAGCATGAAAACAATAAATCTTGAAACTATTACTAGAAAAATATATTCGCAATTGCAGGCCCATATTTCGCAGACACAACCTTTTAACACTTCAAATCAAATCAAATTCATTTATTGCCAAAAAGAAAACAAACAATAATTTACTCATACACGAGCAAAAATAAAAATAAAATGTTCATAATACAATATTACACATACATGCATATACATGAGAGCAGAAAAAACCAATTATCAAATTTCTAGGCATCACCAGCAAAAAGAAAAATCTTTGCCTGCTGGTGAGAGTTGCTTAAAAAACTCCTTAAAATAACTAGAAATTGAAACGAAAAGCTTTATAACAAAAGGAGACATAAAATATACTTTAAATCAATATACTCTAGAAATGTGGTTGCCAATTCACGTTTTCATCAATGTATTTCCAAGATATTAGTTTTCATTTATTTTTTTTCCATTTCATTTCATTTTTTTCATCCCACTGACCACCTATGAAAGGGGTATAAGGATTTGTCAATTATACTCTGAGTCGTCAATCTTTGCATTCTATAATGCAAAAAGAATTCCTCACTGGAATAAGGACAAACCTGCAACAACTCCTCCCTCACCTTAATTCTGAACTTTTCACCTGTAAGAGCTTTTATGCGTGTTGGCAATGAATTATAAAGCCGAATTCCTGCACTCTTTACCCCCCTCTCATACATACCAGTTCGATGAATGTCGTCTCTGAGGTTTTGTCTATATCTGGTATTGTATGAGTGGAACAACTCTCCTGTATTGAACCTATCTTTATTCCTTTCAATAAAACAAAGAGCCTCTAAAATATATACACCTGGTAGTGGGAGAATCTTCAACTCTTTGAAATAATCTCTACAACTTACTCTAATAGATTCACCCACCATCACTCTAACTGCCCACTTTTGAATCCTAAATATATGTATTGCGTGAGTTGAATTGCCCCAAAATATAACACCGTATGAAAGAAGAGAATGGAACACAGCAAAATAAACACTTCTAAGCGTTCCTGCATCCAGCAATTTCTTCATGGTTCTAAGAACAAATACTGCTGAGTTTAGTTTGCTTTTTAGCTGGTCTAAATGAGGTCGCCAGGGGAGTTCAGAGTCCAGCACTACTCCAAGTACCTTTGCCTTTAGTTTTCTCCAAGATATTTTGTATTTTTGGCTTTTTGTATTTCTGGGCAATTACATTTTGAGCGGTCAGAGCAATTGGGATGCAGTTTTAATTTTAAATGATTGTCGGGTTGTCCAGGGGAAGTTGGTGAAAATGTTATAAATTTTGTTTTATTCACATTTAAACTCATGGTGTTTAAGTCAAGCCATTGCTTTATTATCATTATATCACTTTCGGCATTACTTAACAACCTTAACCAGTCAGCTCTGGATAAGACCATAGAGGAACAATAGCGTAAGTAGATATCCCATGGTATAGGGCGTTTATGTCGCAACTTTTACTGTTATCTCAAGCCGATTACTGTTGACTATTGTCGATTTTTACGGTTTTGACCAGGTAAAAGTGTATGAACGGCACAATATGAGAGACTACCAGCGTCACACAGCTTCACGGGAAAGAACTACGTGGACTATCAGCTTGAGATAACAGTAAAAGTTGCGTCATAAACGCGCTATGCCATGGGATATCTACTTATGCTATTGTTTCTCTATGATAAGACGTCCGGCTTTGTATATGGTTGACATTTCAATGTAGATGAGAAGAAACAGTGAGATAATTGCTGACAACCACCCCATTCACAGGTTTCCTCAGCCTAACAACAATCTTTGTTTGCCCAAGCAGAGACTTACCGCCTATGAGAAGGGAGCCTTATATTCAGACATAAAAATATATAGTTCTTTGAAAAACTAAATTAAATCTGAGACGTATTTGAAAGTATTTAAAAAATAAAATAGGTGATATACCATTAAAGAGTTGTCCCTATAGTGTTGGAGAGGGAATGATGTCCTTGTTTGGTAGTTTGAACATATAGGCTTTTAAGAAAATTACTATATTGAAAAATGCATCGAATAAAACCAATCTTGTATGTAACATATATATGTAATTGACAGGTGGCATGTTGTGTGAATTTATATGAAGCTCACATATATATACAACTAAGCGCCATGGATAACAATAATAATAATACAAAATATTAATATTGTCTTTTTTCTTTTGAATATAAATAAAAATAGAAATCTGAGTAGCCTTCAGTACCCTGAGTACCCTATCAAGTCTTGATAATAATAATATCGAGTGACCTGGCTGGCTCAGGTCTGGTGTCAGAGTTTTCAGGTCGCAACTGATCAATTTCAGGGCCTCTGACATGATCTAACG
Source organism: Nilaparvata lugens (assembly GCF_014356525.2). Lineage (NCBI taxonomy): Eukaryota > Metazoa > Arthropoda > Insecta > Hemiptera > Delphacidae > Nilaparvata > Nilaparvata lugens. The sequence goes on along the minus strand of NC_052506.1, from coordinate 1,339,871 downwards.
ACTGCTTTTTAGGCAGCAGGGACCGACGGCTTAACGTGTCCATCCGAAACACTATATACAACTAAATATATTATACTATATATATTATCAAGTCTTGATAATGGCATTATATAGCCGAAACATGTCCTGACTAAATCATTTTAAAAAAGGTACTCAGATTTCTATTTTTATTTTTAAAATACTAGTAGTTCTGTGAACAGTAGACCTAACGCAGTATTCTCATCCACAAGTACCTGATTGAAACTATAGACCTTATGGAAATACAGCAATAGACTGGCTTCTCCACACATCTGTTTAATCACTTGTCAGCTGATTTATGATGAATAATTCTATAGTCTGATTTTTACTCTAATATTGGCGTATGAAGGAGGCTCCTTTTTCCTTTTATATTATCCTTGAAATGCAAAATTTCCAAAAACCTTGTATATACGTCGACGCGCAATTAAAAAAGGAACATACCTGTCAAATTTCATGAAAATCTATTACCGCGTTTCGCCGTAAATGCGCAACATATATGAACATTTAAACATTAAGAGAAATGCCAAACCGTCGACTTGAATCTTAGACCTCACTTCGCTCGGTCAATTATTGAGGATAAATGAACGATTTTTATTGATTGTATGGAGGTTTGAAATGTCTAATCGATTATTAATTAAATATTAAATTCAATCGACAGACGTAAATGTCATTGTACTAAACATAAAGAAATTTTCAAACTTAAATATAATAATTATAACATTAGAAGACTGACCATTTTGTGAAGGTAATTTATCCTCAAGGAAATCGAAGAGTGACACCTTGCCAGACGGTTTCGGACCTCCACCCCCACCTCCACCTCCGTCATCCTCTTTGTCTCCTCCTCCTCCTCTTCTCCTTCCTCTTCCTCCTCCTCCTCCTCCACCACGTTCTCCTCCTCTTCCTTCACCCCCACTGTTCACTTCCTTTTTCTAAAAAAAAGACGAAAACAAAGATGATGAATGATTTGAAAGCTATAGAGCTAACTGATGATTAAAAAGGCTTCAGAGTTTGATAAAAGTACAAAATAAATTATTGCAATAAATTATAGTTGAACGACGGGTATGAAACAACAGGTGAATTAGAATTTAATTCAAGTTTAATTGATTCACTAACCAAACACCAGAAAAATTAGGGGCAAGCTACATGAAGCGTTTTACAGGCGATTTTGCTCTGGCAGCGGACGAATCGGCAGGACAAATAGCTCTCCAATTGAGTGATTATCAGCTGATTCCCTAACGCCAACCCCATCAGCTAATACTCAGCCAATCGGAAAGATTCCTGCCCTGCCGACTCCAGTGCAAACACGCCTCGTGTGGCTTGGCCATAAGGGTGATGTGACACCAATTCAGACACGATCGAACAAAATGACCGAGTGAGACCATGTCACAAAAGACTCATCCCCACATTTTATATTTTGTGACCGCCTGACAGTTAGTGTCCAGCCTGGTGTGGCATCACCCTAAGGCTGGCCACTAACTTTGGTGTGTGGTCATATTGAAAGCGTATATATGTGCAAGTGCATGTCGAATCATGCATGAGCCGAAATACAAAATCTGGAATATGCCATTGTTTCACGTTGTGACTTGCATGCAGCTGCTCACACTGAACGCTAATATAGTGATGACCACGTTTTAATGGCAGTGCAGAAAGATAGGAGAACAACGTTGCCGATCCTCTGTCTTGTCAATGTCTTCTATAATAGACGGTAGCTGATACAGGTTTATTGATGTCACAAAAGTTAACTGTTCATTCTCGCTTAAAATGATCAATTATATTTTACTAAGCAAGAAATTATATTTTTCAATACTTCATAACTTTATAATCCTATTATATTAAGCGAGCAATTTCTGTATTATTTATATATCTGGTTATTTTTATAACTGGCTATTTTTATATCTGGTTATTTATGTTTTACGGATCTCGAAAACGGCTCTAACGATTTTCACGAAATTTGGAACATAGTAGGTTTATGATATAAAGATTCGATTGCTCTAGGTCTTATTCTTTGGAAAACTCGCTGAACGACATAAAAAGGATAATTCATCATTGGAAAACAGATGATAATTTCGTCGTCTCTCGATAACAGAAGATGCGTGTGCCTGTGTGGGAGAGAGACAGAATTATTTCCAGCTGTGTAATCATAATCAATCAGTGAGAAATTTTATCTAGCTAGACTATTTAATCGATTTGATCAACATAATCTGATTTGCTGACATGACATGATAATCCTCCTAAACTAGAGTATATCATAATTTTCAAAGTTGATCATTATTTGACGATTTCAAGTGATTAAAGAGTGTTATTTTGTTATTCAATTTGGTTTGTATATAATCTAAATTATAATTTTTTTGCTTTCAAATGTTTGAACAGAAAATTGAACCTGAATTCAAGTGAATGGAACATAACCTACTTTCTGGACTATTTATAGTGTATAAATCAAAATTCGGGAAAGAAACAGTTTTGGGCTGTGCCTGTTAGTACTTCCCCAATCATTTTAAAGAATTGTGTTCGGTTTATCAAAAGTCAATAAATAAATAACGAGCGAAGCTCGGTCCCCCGATATAAGAGATTATAATTTACATAATTGAGAAAGAATATTTTGTTAATTATTGATTCTACATTGTTAAAAGACGATCTGGCAACAGAGAAAAGCGAGAATGAGATAGCGCTATCCCCTAGTGCAAGCTTTTAGGGTGAGTGTTCCTATTGCTCTTTTCACATTCTGTTTTTCATGTGCACGCTTGGTCATGCATAATAATAATAATAATATCGAGTGACCTGGCTGGCTCAGGTCTGGTGTCAGAGTTTTCAGGTCGCAGCTGATCAATTTCAGGGCCTCTGACATGACCTAACGACTGCTTTTTAGGCAGCCGGGACCGACGGCTTAACATAAGCATTCGTGCACCAAGCGTGATCACAGCCTTACGTTAGTCATGAGCGATAGGACAGTCTGTACAGTCGAAAACCTGAGCGTTGGGGCCAAGCCACACGTTGGCTTTTTGCAGTCGTGTCGGCACGGCAGGAATCTTTCCGATTGGGTAATTATCAGGTGATTCCCTCCCTGCAGACTCGTCTGAAATAGTTATTTGTGCAGCTAGTGCGCAAAGTGACAGTTTGCTGCAGCGAAAGAAACGTTTACGCACGAGCCGTAGACGAGGGCGGAATGGTTTCATGAGTGCAGCAGAGGAACTTTGCTCACGTATTTCACATTACATTTTTCCTACAGTTACCATTGAATATGAAAAGTGGTTGATTATTGGTAAAATGATGGCTGAAATCTATCAAATGTTTGCCTGTATAATTTTGTTATTAATAACAACTTTAATTTATTTTAAACTTGATAATCAAATTGAAATTAATAATCGATAATTTATTCAAATTAATCCAATTAATTTGAACAATTTTGAGTAAATCTTAATTTCTAAATAATTTTTCCACCAATCAATTTATGGATGAAAAAAATATTATTTGAAATAATGAATAATTAATAATATTCAAAATGTATAATTTAATGAGTTCTCATTATTTGAGAATCAGAAAAAATATAGATAGAACAAATTCGCATTCAAAATACACGCAAACAATGTCAACAGCTGATTGGGATGTCTGCAAGATAATACGCAAAGTATTAAGCTGCATACACATATATGCGCTTCCAACCCGCACCAAGTACGCTCCGCCCTCGTACCGCCCTCGTTCCTCCATCGTACCACAGTCGCTCCGCCCACGCACCCATCATGAACGTTACGGAAGATGTTAGATCTTCTTGCGTTCCCCGGTCGAACCACTCTTGCTCCCCGGTCGATCATCAATCGCTCTGCTGGAGTGACGTTCGGTTGAGGAGCAGAGCGAAAGTCTGTACGCACCTTTAAGAGTACGCAAAGTAATACTTTGCGCATTAGAGCGGAAAAGTGATTCTTTGCGTTCTGTAATCAGTGCAGGAATGGTCACTTTTCAAGGTAACTGTAGGAGAAACAAATTGCTGCTCTTCTTGAGGTTAACTTATTTTTGTAGCATTATCATTTGCAGTTTGTCAGTGGTTTAGTTGTTGTTAAAGATGGTTTATTTTGTGCTTATACACTGTCTCGAAACATCGTAGCGCTTGTTTGCTTTTTTTACTTTCCTTGCCCTATTACCATAGGTAAGGAAAGTATTGCTTTCCAAAAAAAATTAAGGTACCCCGATTTCAAGTTTTCTATACGTTTCAAGGTCCCCCGAGTCCAAAAACATGATTTTTGGGTGTTGGTCTGTGTGTGTGTGTATGTGTGTATGTGTGTATGTGTGTATGTGTGTATGTGTGTATGTGTGTATGTGTGTATGTCTGTGAACACGATGACTCCATTCCTAATCAACCGATTGACTTGAAATTTTAAACTCAAGGTCCTTATACCATGAGGATCTGACAATAAGAAATTCAATAAAATTGAATTCAAAATGGCGGGAAAAATGGCGGATAATTACTAAAAAACCATGTTTTTCACGGTTTTCTCGAAAACGGCTCTAACGATTTTCTTCAAATTTATACCATGGATAGCTATTTATAAGCCCTATCAACTGACATGAGTCTCATTTCTGGGAAAATTGCAGTAGCTCCGTAATATTCTTGAGAAAAATGGCGGATAATCACTAAAAAACCATGTTTTTCAAGGTTTTCTCGAAAACGGCTCTAACGATTTTCTTCAAATTTATACCATGGATAGCTATTTATAAGCCCTATCAACTGACATGAGTCTCATTTCTGGGAAAATTTCAGGAGCTCCGTAATATTCTTGAGAAAAATGGCGGATAATTACTAAAAAAAACATGTTTTTCACGATTTTCTCAAAAACGGCTCTAACGATTTTTTTCAAATTCATACCCTGTATAGTTATTTATCAGCTCTATTAACTGGCATGAGTCTCCTTTCTGGGAAAATAATGGGGGGTCCACCCCATCCTTGAGAAATGGACTTTGTAACCTCCTTCTCGTGCATGAGGTAGGTAGGTAGAACAGTTCATAAAAAGAACACATATTCGAGATATTTCATCTGTAGGACAGCTGTTTTGACGACTTTAAAAAAAATCTTCGAATTTCACAATTTACACAAAGGAAAAAGTACTCTGAAAACAATTATATACAGAAGTCTGATCGTAGTTTCAAATAAAATGTTGCCGCCAATCGTCATTATGTTATTCCCCTAAATTATTCTCATTTAAGAACGGGGCTTACAGTTCAATGAGCAAGGAAAGTTGTGTGATTGTACCACACCAGATTTTAGAATAGAATACTTTGTTGGTCATCAAGTAAACAGTTTACAATAGGCTTTAACATTTCTAAAAAATGTGTGAGGACTCAGAAGCGATCCAATCAGTTATACTCCAGGACTGGTTCAGTGAGTTACTATATTGTATACAGTGGAACCTCTGTATAACGAAGTCGATTATCCCGAGAAAAAATTCGTTGGAGAGAGGTATTCAAAGCTACAGTGTCCTAATGATACTGCAAATTCTAAAGCCTTTTCTTTGATCAAATTCCCTAACAATGGAAGATTTTTCTCGCGCATCACAGTCACCCATTTTATCATCGCGTTATCAATATCATCAAATGTACAAAGCTTCGTTTTCTTTCTTTGCAAATCATAAGAAACACTTTGTTTTAAAATCTGATCCCGATTTTTTAGAATAGTCGATAGTGAACTCGAAGGTATAACAACTTTTTTGCGACATCCAGTATTTTTACACCTTTATCTACCTCTCTTATAACACTCACTTTTTCTGCTACACTTAAACACTTTCTTTTTGACAGACTGACGGCACGAATGAAACTGAGTACAGTAACTGAACCAGCAAAATTGGAATGTGTGACAAAAGCAAATGGTGGGAGAGGATGGGGAAACCCAGAATTCCCGTTCCTTCATTCATAAATGGCGAGTTCTATAAGGATTGAAATGTGAGGCAAAAGAAAGGATGGGAAAGTCCAGTCGTTTACCTGTCTGGTCTATGAATGACAAGTTCTTGGTAGTCGATTTCCAGAAACTTGCATTCAATTTCCGACATGTGTTTCAACCCCTATTGTCTACCACGCTATGTTCTTCCTACCTGAATTGCCATTATTTTCAGTCTATTGACCTTTCTGCTGAAACTAAACAATTCCTTGAAAACGACCGTCTGCTTCCTTTACACAGTGCATTTTGTATATTTTATTTTAGTATGGTTCTAATAAAAATCTACTTTTCTGATATTTGAAGTTGATTTCACCCGCTTTTTCATCTTAGAATAAAAGCTTTGTACCATATTCTGTTAGAAAACTAGACTGTTTTAACATAGATATAATGGATATTGTTCCAAGTAAAAATTGTGCTTAACAGAGCTCCAATATTAAGTAGCTGCCACGGTAGAAAAACATAGTCAATTAGTCAACATTTGAAAACAATATTTCAAAACTTGAAAAATTCTGACAATCATTATGCAGATATTGTAGACATTGAAAGCATGACTTGAATAATTTGAATTTTAAAATGAATGGTTATCAAACAATATATAATAATCATTCTGTAATGAACAATAATAATATATTTATAATATATATGAACACATTCGTTCTCAAGCATTTCAACTATATTTGGTACAATCTCTCAAAACAACTTTATAGCATCTGTTTTTATATTTCTGTATCTTATAACATATATTTTTTGTTAATAAGTATGTTGAAGTGAAGAGAAAAATGTGTTGTTGAGAGGTCCGAAATTCGTTAAATAGAGGTAGATAAGCAGCCAAAACTCTGAAATGTCATGGGACGAGGTAAAAATTCGTTGTGTAGAGGATTTCGTTAGTGGAGGTTCGTTATAGAGAGGTTCGACTGTATTATTATTGATCGATTGATTGATTGATAGCTGACCTGTAGCATCCGCAACGCCCTGCCCACATTGTTTTTACACTGATGCAAAGCCTGTTCGGCCTGTTGTGCGCTGAAACCGTGCTCTACTATCTGCTTCACGTTCTTGTCGACCAAACCGCGGGCGTTTCCACCCCCAAACACCCGCCTGGCACCGCCTCCAGCGCCCACCGCCTCCGCGATCACCGCCTGCCGCTGCGCCTCGAACTCCTGGTCACCGCCTCCACCAGCCTTACTGTCGTCTAATGACTGCAACACAATCCAAACTCCACTCATTAATCAAATTCAAATATCTGGGGACCGAGCTTCGCTCTCGAGTACAAAAGCATGAATACTAGTAGTTCTGTGAACAGTAGACCTCACTCATCCACAAGTATCTGATTGAAACTTATGGAAATATAAGTAAAATATAAATACATTCAAGTATGATTGAGACCTTATGGAAATACAGCAATAGACTGGCTTCTCCACACATCTGTGTAATCACTTGTCAGCTGATTTATGATGAATCTATATGTATAAAAGCGAAACTCACTCACTGACTGACTGACTGACTGACTCACTCACTCACTCACTCGCAGAACTAAAAATCTACCGGACCAAAAACGTTTAAATTTGGTAGGTATGTTCAGTTGGCTCTTTAGAGGCGCACTAAGAAATCTTTTGGCAATATTTTAACTCTAAGGGGTTGTTTTTAAGGGTTTAAAGTTCGTCTTTTAGCATGTATATTCTTCTTCTCCCAATCTCTTAATTATAATTGGAATTTCCATATCATATGTTACTATAAAACTATAATCTAGATAGAGTACCTCTTCGAAACAGTTGTTAACTGGCAACTAAATTAATAATTTTGTCAGGTTGGCATTAAGTTAAGTTGACTTTGTTAGGTTGGCACAAAGTTGAAGATTTAAATGCATTTATCGCGGAAAAATTGATTGGGCACTGCTACTTCAATCCTGGGAATATTATATTACTAGCCGTCAGTCTCCCTTCGCTCGCCATATCCGTTTAGCAAGACGTTTAGTCTGGACCCCCGACTGGATTCTCCTAACATATGATAAAAATGCTCAAATGAAAAATGCAGGCGAGCGAAGCGAGCCTGCTGTTCTCATTCCTGAACGATCCAGACGTGGTCCAGGGGGCGGAGCCCCCTGGCTAGACGGATATGGCGAGCGAAGCCTGATGGCTAGTAATTCTATAGTTTGATTTTTACTCTAATATTGGCGTATGAAGGAGGATCCTTTTTCCTTATATTATCCTTGAGATGAAAAATTTCCAAAAACCTTGTATATACGTCGACGCGCAATTAAAAAAGGAACATACCATTGTTTTAATTATCTCGGTTTAATTTTCTTCTCTAATTTTATATTTCATTGATTATTCTAGATTACATTTTCTGACGATGTTGAACTGTTTATTGTATTGTACTGTATGATAAATGGATATTTTATCTAATTCTGACTGATTGATTGATTGATTGAGTACTTTATTTATGTAGATTACAATATATACTGGCTTATACACTTATATACAATAGCTTACAATACAGCAAAATTATAGATGAATTTACATAGTATAGACTAAGAAAATAATTATTGAAAGTATATGATATGAAAAAGTAATTTGTAATATAATAACTATGGATAATTATATTGTTATGCATCTACATAAATTGGCGGAGCTTTGGACATATCAATGTCCATTCTTCGGAAAGAATATTAAAAATATCCTCCCCACTAACTCTCTACCAAAACGGAGGGAAAGAGGGAAAAAGGAAGAAATCTATAATACAATAAAGAAAAGAATTGGCTTACACATGTACGGGATAGGAAATAAATGAATGACGCATCATCTTTCTGTACTACTGAACTGATTTACATGAAATTTTGCATAAAGGCTCTTGATTTACCGAGGATGGTTGCAGGCCCATTTTCATTTTTGTTTATCAAATAATTATAATTTAATAGTTAAAACAAATTTATTCAATTTGTGATGCAAAGTTCAGTAATATGGAAAGCCGTTTTGACTATTGTAAGTTATATCAGTTTATCTCTTTTCTGTATAGGGCTACTTTTTATAGAAATAGAAAGAAAAATGAAAATCTCAGTACCCTTTTAAAATATTTAATCACAACATGTTTCGGACTTGAAAATGGCATCAATGTCCGAAACATGTTGTGATTAAATATTTCAAAAAGGGTACTGAGATTTTCATTTTTTTTCTATTATAACAGTTGTTAATACTTTCAATATCAGCAAATATCTATAAAACCATAGAGAAACAATAGCGTAAGTAGATATCCCATGGTATAGGGCGTTTCTGTCGCAACTTTTACTGTTAGCTCAAGCTGATAGTCCACGTAATTCTTTCCTATGAAGCTTTATGACGCTGGTAGTCTCTCATATTGTGCCGTTCATACACACTTACCCGGTCAAAACAGGAAAAATCGACAATAATCGACAGTAATCGGCTTGAGATAACAGTTAAAGTTGCGACATAAACGCCCGACATAAACACCCTATACCATGGAATATCTACTTACGCTATTGTTTCTCTATGATAAAACTAAATTCAATATATTTGTGCTTTAAACAGACCCTTGCGGAGCACGGGTTACCTGCTAGTGCATTATAAATTTGTATTCTCGTTTTTTTCGAGATTTTCTTAGCAAATACCTTGTAATTTATAGGTGCATACCTTGAAATTGCGATCGGCCAAATTAGTTCTGGCGATTTTCTGACCAAACGGGATCCACGGCGGTGGACCCCCCTCCTCTCCTATTCTGCCTCTCGTGTGCTTAGCCAGACTCTGCAACCGAAAACCCAATCAAACCTCTATCTATAATATAATATTATTATATTATCTATTATATTTATTATAATTATGATTTGTAATTGTCAATGAAATGAATAAATAATAAACGAAACAACTGGCTTATACACGCATGGAATAACAAGTTCACGAATGTCGTATCATCACTTCTCAACTACTAAACTGATTCCCAATTCATCGAAGATGGTTATTAAATGAATAAATATTTTTATTGAATAAAAATCTGTACAATTACAGATAAGGCAAACGTCGATTACAAAAGCAAATAATATACATGAAAATGATCACTATCACAAAGTAGGTACAAAACACAAAAGTACAATAAGTTGCAGTGCATTGCAGTGCTAGAGACATTCCAGGAACACCGGACTTATAAATGTCTCTCAAGGAGGTACCTTCATATCGTCCCCATATTTACAATATTACAACTTTTCTAATAATTAATTATAAGAAATCGGTCAACAGACAGAAGAATGGAATATGCAGTACGCAATTTAGACGAGGAATCGACTCACTGACGAGAGTGAGACGGGAAATGATTCTAAATAAGATGGGTTTGTTGGTGACAATGACAGGAGGTTGCTAATTATGTATTTCATGGAAAGTGGATTCAATGTTATGGCTTCTTATGCCTATGCAGAATGTTAATGCTCACAAGTCGGTTTCCGATCTCATACTAAATGGAAAACAAAAGCTAACTAAGCTGTGATGCATCCGGCCGGCTCCGTAGGTCTGGAAACTATTCATTTATGAAACAGGGAAAATTCGTGTTGAAAAGAGAAGAAATGGTGCAATCAAGTGAGAAGTTTTATTCAAATGAGAAATACAGTATGATTTGGAGCGGCTCAGACGTTCTCAAGGTTCACCGCTGACAACTCTTGATCTAGATTGATTGATTGATTGATTTTTATTATGACGTGCTAGGTCTCGATAGACCCGTTGCACTAAACAACAGTACAATACAAAACAAGTAAACAAGATACAACAGTATTCAAATAAACAAGAATATAAGTATTACAAATAAAAACAGTTAACTGTTGGAAGTTAAAATAGAATTAAATTATATAATATAATTAAGATAATTATAAGTAGATAATAAAGATCATGTTATGAAAAAGAGAGAGTAGAGAATGAAATAAGGAGAAAAGTAAGAGAGATGAGAAGTAGAAGAAGAAGAGAAATTGAAGAAATGATATGAATATGAATCAATTCAATTCTTGTTTACGCCTGCTTCTGAGCCAATTCAATAAATATGATTTATAAATGTTATTGAATTAATGAAAATTCATGAATACATACTAGAAATAGATCGATAGCATACCTTCGTCATTCCAACGATACTATTCATTCAATACAGCACATATTAGAGCGGCACAATTTCTATTCTAAAAAACGAGAGGTTTTTACTTATTTTACTTATTGACCGAAGCGAAGCTGAGGTCTTAGTTTCGACTCGATCGGCTTTTGTCTGTTTGTTTGTACCACAGTTACAGTCGCAGTTATTGTCCGATTTGGATGAAATTTGGTATGCAAGTTCTTTGAAACAAGGCGCAGAAACGTATGTGTAACGATTTTTGATAAAACCTCTGTTTTTTTTTAATATTTAAAAAACTGCAAACTAACCTCAATCCAGAAAGGATGTGTCTTTGAAGATACAGCAATTCATTCCCATACTTTTTCGCATTGTTACGAGCACATGGTGTTCGAGTCGGTTAGACCGTGGTCTGTCACACTGTGGGACCCAGGTTCAATTCTCGTTCTACCAGATTTTTTTTGCAGATAAAACTAATATTGTTTTGTTTTATTCTAATAATATATCATTATAAAATAAATTATTATGATTAGATAGAATAATTGAATTGAATAATCTTATTATTATTGAATTGATTCATCAAATTGATTGGATAAATTATTTTAAAAAATCTTTATTGTATTAGAGTCCAATACTGCAGTTATAGAGAAAAATTTGTATGTAAAGGTATAAAGGTAAATTTTTTCCATTTTGTGTAGTTGATATTGTGGTAATTATTCACATTAAATTAAAAAAACCAAGAAATTGTCAAAAAACCACAGATATATTGATACTTAGAAATACCGGTTTCGGTAATTACACCATTGTCAATCTCTGATAAACTCTGATAATGACCGAAACCGGTCTTTCTGAGTATCAATAAATCTGTGGTTTTTTTGACAATTTCTTAGTCTTTTTCATTTAAAAGGTATGTATTTGATATAAAGGTACTCTTTGATAAGTCCGGTGTCCCTGGAAACAGTGTCTCTAGCACTTTCAATGGAGAAAATAATATATGACAATCACAGCTAAATCTTCACAATATACTGTACTTACTGTACTTACTCTCATTAGATTGGAAGTTGTATTCATGAGCGAGGTCTACAGTTCGCAGAACTACTAGTATTTATTGTGGGCACAATTTACTCTCAACTTATTGCAAATCCAAGGATCTTTCATTTTGAAAAGAATAAAAATTGCTGTATCTTCAAAGATAACGGCGCTAAATACGAAAAAGTAACTTTCTGGATGGAGGATGGTCTGCGGTTTTTTTAATAACAAAAAACTAAGGTCTTATCAAAAATCTTTACACATACGTTTCTGCGCCTTGTTTCAAAGAGCTTGTTTACCAAATTTCATCCAAATCGGACAATAACTACGACTGTAACTGCGGTACAAACAAACAGACAAAAGCCGATCGAGTCGAAACTAAGACCTCAGCTTCGCTTCTGTCAATTAAGCAAGATATTATATTTTTCAATAATTTCTTAATGAATTTTCATAATTAAGATGAAATATTTTGTTGATCAATTATTAATTCTACATTGTTAAAACAGAGCAACAGAGCAAAGCGAGAAAGAGATAGTGCTATCCGCTTTGTTGAATGATAGACAAGAATAGCAATATCATTGCTAATCAAACACTGCCATTATAACTTGGCCTCACTATAGAGTAGTGATTTAGAGTTGAGTTGCGTAAAATCTTGGAAAAAAGATAGGCATAAGTTGAATTGATTCCATGAAATTGATGAGTGAGATTCCATGGTATTGTACATTCATGTTCCAAATTTCACTGTTAACTCCCCGATAGTCCTAGCAGTTCTTTTTGAAGCTATGTGACGCTGGTAGTCTCTCATACTGTTTTTTTTTTCATTTAAAATTGTGTTTTTGTTCTATTTTAATAATGTTAATAGTATTGAAATTGAAATGATTCTTTTATTTTTAAATGATAATTATTATTTATCAATTCTAATTTTAATGCTAGAATTTTACTTGTCATTGAAAGCTTTGTTGTATTATGGTAGAATAGTCAACGTGCAAATGTGCTATGAAGTAGCTAATATTTGTGTTTTACTGTTTATAGAGACTCCATTATAGTATTGTCATAACAGAAATATTGTATTGTACTTTCTATTGTCATTTGAGTGGTAAAAAGTGTAATTATTTTATTTTATTGTCTTGATGAAATAAACATCTATTCTATTCTTTTACTGGGTAATAATATGCTGAGTGATAGAACTTTCAAAGTCATCATTGGATCTGATATAAGCTCACAAAGAAAACTTAAGAATGGTCTGCCTCTGGGCTCAGTTCTTGCCCCTCTCTTGTTCAGTCTGTATATTGCTGACATGCCAGAAACCTTGTCTAGAAAACATGGCTATGCTGATGACTGGGTATTATCAACACAGTGTAAATCATTTGAAGAGTCAGAGAAAATTCTTACAGATGACTTGAGAGAGATGGCTAGGTACTTTCGAAGATGGCGTCTCCAACCAAATGCCAGCAAAACAGAAGTTGCATGCTTCCACCTGAACAATAGAGAAGCTAACAGAGAGCTAAGAATTCAATTCGAGAATAGAAGCCTTAAACACAATAAGGCTCCAAAATATTTGGGCGTGATACTTGATAGGACACTTTCATTCAAAGAGCACCTAGCAAAGACAGCAGAAAAACTAAAAACCCGAAACAATATTATGCAAAAACTTTGCGGAACATCATGGGGAGCTTCAGCATCTACATTACGCTCTACAGCCCTAAGCCTTGTCTTTTCAGCTGCTGAATACTGTGCTCCAGTCTGGATGAATAGCTCTCATGTTCATAGGGTTGATGTTCAGCTAAATAACTCAATGAGAATGATAGGTGGTGTTCTGAAATCTACCCCTGTGGAATGGCTCCCGGTGTTGAGTCACATCCCACCCCCAAATCTTCGACGCATGAATGCCCTCACTAGAGAGTACAAGAAGATACAGGAAAATCGAAGCCTGCCAATACATGAGGATATACAAGATGCCAATCAGAGCCGCCTGCAATCTCGTAAGCCACCGGTTAGGACGACAATTACAGCCTTAGATTCAGGTTTCAGTTTAACTGAGGCCTGGCAACAAGCGTGGTCAGCAAAGCAGAACATTGACATCCCATTTGTAGCCAAAAGGCCACCAGGCTTCGATTTGCCTCGTAAAACATGGTCGGCATTGAATAGGGTACGAACTCATCATGGTAGATGTGCCTATCTGATGCATAAGTGGGGGAAGGCTGACTCCCCTTTCTGTGAGTGTGGAGCAGTCCAGACTGTGAGACACATAGTGGAGGAGTGCCGAGTGCCCCAGATCAGCATACACGGGTGCACATGAAGATTTCCTGGTGGCTAAACCAGCATCAATAGCCTACTTAAATACCCTGGAAGCATGACTCTAATTTCCAGGTCAAAAGTGACTAAGATATTTTCATTCGTTTTATATATCAATTTTCTATTGTTTTCTTTTTTTTCGAATTTTGTGATCATAAATGTGTTGTGTATACTGCGATACGCTAAATAAATAAACTGGGTATTGCTTGTTAAATTATAATTTAGTATTGTATTGGAGGGTTAAGTGTAAGAGAGGGCCGACTGCGCCCTAACTTCGCCCTACTAGGTCAAGAATCAAGGCAGTCATTCTATTCTATACTGTGCCGTTCTTAAGCCCGGTCCAGACGCTCAAGTTTAGCTTCAGTCTTTTGCTCAAGCAAAAGTCGGAGCATGTAAGTCGTTGCGTCTGGACGGTAAAACGGATCGGACGGTCTTCAAGCTTAAGTCGTCAAACTTAAAATGTATCGGCCGGCAATCTTTTTCCATCAAACCTTCCGACTTTTGCCTATCCACCAAAACCTAAATCACGTAAAAATTGAGATAGAGAAATTGTGATTTCAGATTCGGATTCAGCGCCCTCAAATTAATAAAATGCCTCACGAGTACTTGAAAATAAGCACGTTTTTTATCGATTGTATATAACGCTTTTTTCTTTCTTGATTCTCATTATACTCTCAGAATTCGTTGTTGATATTATGATTTTAGTTGTATCTAAAAATTTGAGAAAATTTGTGTATTTTTAACAACCAGTCCCTACTCCAACGTGAACGTTGTATCAAATTTGTATTTACAAATAGGTACTCTACCTTTCTTCCTATTTTTTTACACACAAAACAAGAGTGGCCAAGAGTACTAGCTCTTGCATAGTTGATGACGAACTGAGCTTGTGAGCACAAATATAGGAAAACGGACTACATAAGACGGATGCGTGTGGACGCAATTTTACATCCATCTTCTGCTTGAACCATACGATCCGTCTTTTGCTTGAGCGTCTGGACCCGGCTTTACACTTTTACTCCAACAAAACAGTAAAGTAACAGCAGTCAACAGTCATCGGCTTGAAATTTGGAACATAATCGACCTGTGCCATGTGATATCTTCTCATGCTATATTTTCTTTGTGATATAATTAGTTATTTGTATATCTAGAGTGAAAAGTACTACTTTTTCTCCCTGTGGGAAAAAGTTTGAAGCCCGAAGCAAAGCCGAGGGCAGCAATTTTCCTGAGGGAGAAAAAGTATTTTTCACTCGTAATGTACACAACATTTTTCCTCCATCTACATTTTTTTATAGAAACTGCAAATAAAATCATTCTAATAACTTACGTATTGGTGAAAATGATTCCTAACAACATAACCTAAATCGAAAACCTAAAAACCGGTCGTCTGATTGGCACTGCCAATTGCGCTATCTATCGGCAAAAGTTGTAACAATTATATCAGCTGAGCAGCTACCAAAAATGGCTGACTCCAGATCACGCGGTTCAGATTTGAATTGCAGATCAAAAATATTTGTTGGCTGTTATTTTGAATAGAGTAAAATATTTTTAAAATTGTATAAATTTTTATCGTCTACTAATATTAAGAATATAATAATTATCATACAAACATATATTTCATGAGTTAATCAAATTTCTGGTTGTGGTATTGAATTCAGTTGACTCAATGACAGACACCTCTATTATGCTTTCTCATCTGAGCTTAGACCTTCTAACCTATTACAATGTAAGTTTCAAAATAGAGATGCTCCCCATGTTATTTAAATGGAGTCACTTTTACTCCCTAGGGAGTTTTTCTGTTTTTTACTACAGAGAGTGAAAAAGTGACACTTTAGTATTATGTTTCAGGGAGTAAAGTAAGTACTTTAGACAGTAGGTGGAGGAAAAGATTATAAGATCATTGCAGGGATAAGGATACTTGGAATTTGATGAATATAAATTTATGTATTAATTTGAAATAGATATTGCAGCTCACTCTATTTAGCTCCCACTTTTCGACGAGATGCGTGACTCGACCCCCCAGCACTTCGACCCCCGACTGCTCGAGCAACAGCATGCCATGCGACATCGGCACCGTCTCCTTCCTCAGACGCAGCTTCGTGCCTGGCGGAGTGTTCAAGCTGCAAACAATCACAATCAATATTTATCAAATTATTCTTCATTCATTCATACAATAAGTACATCACCAAAATGATAGCGAGATAAAAAATAAGGTAACCTTGTGCTATTCCTCTTCCAAATTTAGATAAGGTTACACATAGTCCGAAATAGGTTAAGGCCGTTTCCGAGCTCAAGATTTATTTATTAGAACAGTCACAAACACGATATTTGAAAGAGAAACAGCAATTGCCCAAAACTTCTTCAATTCCTTGATTTTGGCACATAAATAGTCCAAAGTGAGGTTAAGTTTAAAATGTCTGTTTTCACCAAAGATTAACACTCAGAGAATACGTATTCGAGATATGACTGATGAATTTGAATTTCGAAGGTGATAAGAGCCGGAAATAACACTAAACAATCCGAAAGTTTCAATAATATTGAAATAAACTTGAAAATTTTGAGCAGAAAAATTAAAACTACTATCACTGCAACTATCACCTGATTTTAACTAAGATTTAGCTAAGTTCTAGACTTTAAACAGCTGGAGTTAGAAAATTGACTTTCGGAAACGGGGTGTAGTCGTAGTCATTGTCAAAGTCACGTTTGAATTAAATTTCGAAAAACTAGAAAATTCAACACAAAATAAAATAAAGAGTGTAAAGTTTCAGCTATTTTGAATTATTTAGGAATGCTTAATTTCGTCAAGGAAAAACGTTTCCAGTTATAGAAATGAGAAAATAAAAACGGCGACTGCTGTCATAAAAACTGCGAATACGCCCCGTTTTTAAAAGTCAACGTTCTGTTTAAAGTCTAGAACTTAGCTAAATCCCGAGCTCAGAAACCGGCCCTAGATTCCTGAAGGATGATTGGAGGTTTGAAGCGGTCAACGATTTTAAATATTCCAACATAATAAAATTTAATTCAATAAATGATGATCATGCTATGATAATTTCTTTTCACCAATAAACTGCAATAAGTTGGCTAAATCCTGAGCTCGGAAACCGTCCCTAAGTCTTGTAGTTGTACACTTAACAAAACTTTCAGTCATCAATTATTTTCACAAAGTAGATTTTTAAATTTAGATGATTCAAAACCAAACATAGAAGAAATATTTCACAACATTATTATCACTGAAATAGGAAATATACACATATTAAAGAAATAATTTTGCAGAACCAAAAATCTGGTATGGTGCACTCACACAACTTTCATTGCCGTTATGAAAATTGATCACCTGACGCTAGTGTTGTCGCGCATCTCAAGTCTACTATTCAAAGATTTGAGCCAGCTGGTGACAGGGCAATAACGCTGGAGACACACATGAGGTCTGCTATCTCTTCATAGTGAATGATTTAATAGAATCGACAATAATTTGCAATTGAATAATCACATTTTCTCGAATTTAAAGCTTATTTTCAATTTTAGGTGAAAATGTTACTGAACATTAATTGTAGAGATTTTCATGCTCAATCTACTCCACTTGATTTTTTTTTGTTTCAATTGTATCTGAAGCCTGGTAATTGGGAATCTATATCTGCATTGATGGGGCGGAGCTCCTGAAATTTTTACAGATATGGGACTTGTGGAATAAAGTGTTTCATTTCAATAAAATCTATATTTAATAAAATAAAAATGTCTTCAATCTGAAATTTATATAGTATTCCATCCAATAAAAAATTGATACAGTAACAAAAGTTACATTGATAAGCTAGTATAAACTACTACGATCTAGGAAGAATCAATCTACATGTTATGACGTCATTAATTAGTTGTGGGGCCTGAAGTAATAGTAGGTATTGGGTGTAGTCGTAGTCATTGTCAAAGTCACGTTTGAATTAAATTTCGAAAAACTTGAAAATTCAACACAAAATAAAATAAAGAGTGTAAAGTTTCAGCTATTTTGAATTATTTAGGAATGCTTAATTTCGTCAAGGAAAAACGTTTCCAGTTATAGAAATGAGAAAATAAAAACGGCGACTGCTGTCATAAAAACTGCGACTACGCCCCGTTTTTAAAAGTCAACGTTCTGACTCCAGCTGTTTAAAATCTAGAACTTAGCTGAATCCTGAGCTCGGAAACCGGCCCTAAGTCTTGTAGTTGTACACTTAACAAAACTTTCAGTCATCAATTATTTTTACAAAGTAAATTTTTAAATTTAGATGATTCAAAACCAAACATAGAAGAAATATTTCACATTATTATCACTGAAATAGGAAATATACACATATTAAAGAAATAATTTTGCAGAACCAAAAAATCTGGTGTGGTGCACTCACACAACTTTCCTTGCCGTTATGAAAATTGATCACCTGACGCTAGTGTTCCCGCGCCTCTCAAGTCTACTATTCAAAGATTTGAGCCAGCTGGTGACAGGGCAATAACGCTGGAGACACACATGAGGTCTGCTATCTCTTCATAGTGAATGATTTAATAGAATCGACAATAATTTGCAATTGAATGATCACATTTTCTCGAATTTAAGGCTTATTTTCAATTTTTATTTTCAATGGTGGTGCCATGTAATTTTAATTTATTTGTAAAATAGCATAATATTATAATCTGGAATATTTCTTTTGTTTTTTATTTTGTATTTTGTTTTTATGGGCAATAAAGATGTTAAAAAAAAATTTAGGTGAAAATGTTACTGAACATTAATTGTAGAGATTTTCATGCTCAATCTACTCCACTTGATTTTTTTTGTTTCAATAGTATCTGAAGCCTGATATTTGGGAATCTATCTGCATTGATGGGGCGGAGCTCCTGAAATTTTTACAGATATGGGACTTGCGGCAGTTGATATAGCTTATCGATGAATATTTCAGGTATAACTTTAATCAAAATCGTTGGAGCCGTTTCCGTTTCCGAGAAAATCACGAAAAACCCTGTTTTTGACAACATTTTCGCCATTTTAGCCGCCATCTTGAATTGCATTTGATCGAAACTGTTCGTGTCGGATCCTTATAGTGAAAGGACCTTAAGTTCCAAATTTCAAATCATTCCGTTAATTGGGAGATGAGATATCGTGTACACAGACGCACATACACACACACACACACACACACACACACACACACACCACACACACACACACAGACCAATACCCAAAAACCAGTTTTTTGGACTCAGGGGACCTTGAAACGTATAGAAATTTAGAAATTGGGGTACCTAATTTTTTTCGGAAAGCAATACTTTCCTTACCTATGGTAATAGGGCAAGGAAAGTAAAAACAAACTTGACAAACATCAGTCGATAAGAAAGAGGATGGTTGGAGGACATGTGGAACATTTGTTGTAATTGTTGTAAATTTGTTGTAACTTTCGAAAAGATGTCTTGTGTTAGAATTCAATTTTGTTTTTAATAATTTTTTACCTAATAGCTTACTGTGATATACTCATGTTTAGCTGCCTCGTAACACACATTTCATTGTATCTCTGTTATGCTTTGGCCGATTCTCATTTTTTGGTGTTCATCGATTGTAAATAAAACTTCCTAAAAAAATTTGTTCTTAGTAAATTTCTCTATCACCGTTCTCCCGCAATTTTGGATTGAAAGTTTAAAATGGCCGCCATTTTGGAATTGGCCAAAGTTGAATATTTTTTCTACAGTTCATCTCTCTTATTTTTATAGCTATTTTCTCTTATTTTCATTACCGATTTTTATAGCGATCGGTTGGAAAACTTTGAAGATGAAAATTATTTTGTAAAAAATACAATATGACGAATATCTCGTAAACGAAGCGCTTTTGGATAGAAATTATTCTACAGTTTCTCTTTCTTTTGTCCCATATAACCTATTCCCGAAGTTTGGCACTTAAATTTTGGGACACCCTGTAAATAAAAACCGTAGGCTAATAGAATAATACTTGATAAAATATCAATCCCATTTTCCTCGCACTTTAAATCCAATTGCCAATTATTATCATTCAAGACCCACTGCAAATAGATATGTTACATATCACTCCAATATCGAATGTTTAAGGAAACTGATCTATTTTAAACACTAAAATAATAAACCTTATTCCGGACCACTACCTCATAGACTCTAAGATTAGTAGAAAAACCAAACTAGAAATAAAAACCTGGACCTACAATATTTTTTTCTTTCATATCGACGTACGAATCTCGAGATTTCTGCTCAAACTACTGTTTGAAAGGCCAATTCTTTTAGATACATTTGTTGGAAGTGGACTCGCTTACAATTTTTGCACATTTTTTCTCTTTTTCCCACTTTCTTCTCCAATACTTCCCTTTTCTTCTCCTCTTCACCCTTCTTTTCTTACTTTTATACCCTCTACCTGCCTATTACATGGGAAACCATAGTTGGCTAGGTACTTTTCCTCCTTTCTTTCTTTTCAGCACACCCCGCCATGAAGCATGTTTTTGTATTTCATTGGAAATTTATTTTTGATTGTGATTTTTTTATGTACATTGTATTGTGTTGATTGGAATAAAAATAGATTGATGATTCCTTACTCTTATACACTCTACCTGCCTATTTCATGGAAAACCAATTGCCAATAATTCTACCTACAATCAGAACATAATACGCTTCGTGAGGTTGGCTAGGTATTTTTCCTCTTTGTTCCTTTTCAGCACACCTCATCATAAAGCCTGTTTTTGTACCGGGTCCGGCATAAAAACCTGACGATTTTTGAGGGATGATAATCAAAATATGTTCCGTACAATTAAAACATGTAATATATCAAATTAAAGATCAAATTTTGCTAGCGCAACAGGATGTTTCGCTGATAAACGTCATGGAGACCGTGTAACAGCTACCCTCACCGTGTTAAGGTTTAATGATTTCAGGCGTTCTCACAGTCCGTTTTCGTCCTGTTGGGTTTTTTGTAAAGCAGACGACGTGTTCCTAAAATACTTTACCCACAACAAGATCCTATTCCTACTGGGAACAGGCGCGTGTCGATTTAAATTGAAATGTCTGCGAAATCCTGGGGAGTCCGATCTCACTAGGCGTCAAATCTGCAAATCCGTAGAAACCAATCCGAAAAAACAAATAAACGCTATGTTGAAATAGCTGACCTTCTTTTAAAATAAGATTCAATCACAAACGCTTAATGTTCACTTGACCACGACATACTGGCTACTGAAATGGCAAGAATAGACCTTTCGATGTACAACATTCCCGCCTTTTCAATGACAGTGGTGTCAACACAACAATTACTACAAAATCGTCAGATTGAATATAAAGAAAAATAAAAATCTCAGTACCCTTTTTGAAATAAATATTTTATCACAACAATATTTAAATATTTTTTATATTTATATTACAAGTAGCCCTATACAGAAAAGAGATCGTCAGATTAATATGCCGGTCCCTGTATTTTATTGAAAACTTATTTTTGATTGTGATTTTTTGTATTTTGATTTATTTTATGTACTTTGTGTTGAATTGAATAAAATTATTGAATTGGTTGATTGGTGAATTTCCTATCCCCTAAATGTTTAAGCCGATTCTTTCCTATATTCTTTATTATTTTTTTTCACAATGAAGCACATAATATACTCGTATTAAAGATTGACTTGAATACAATTGACCTGATTGCATTGATGTGCTGGATCTCGATGGCCTGACAGGTGGTGTGGCCGTCGGTGACGGCTATCTTGAGCATGCGCGGTGCGGCCTGCGACTCCTCGTTGGCCTTGGGTGCAGCAACATTACGCACCTTCTGCACCTGCACCACTATGTTGCCGTCTATCTGTCAACCCAAAAACATCAAACATCATTGCCTGCACCTGCACAACTATGTTGCCGTCTATCTGTCAACCCAAAAACATCAAACATCGCTCGGAAGTGTATGATATCATGTATGGTTTAAATATATTTTTACATTTATTCAGATAAAGTATTAAAATTTTTATTTAGAGCTGCTTTATTGTTAGCACGGGGAACTCAACAAACAGAAGATGTGTTGGGTAACGTCTGGGACGGCCAAGAGCAGCTTTTATTACATGACTTTGCAATACCAGTATCTTGTTCATGTTCTTCAAAAATTGTTCACAGCATTCCAATCGACGCTGTTTATTCTCGTCTGTCGGACGGCGTGTTACCCATCATGCACAGATTTCACGGTAGCCTATCCCAATATTTCAATAATGAAGCCAAAATGTTCCTTGGATATTCTCACTTGGTTTGGCTGAGTCATTCCTTAAGGTGCGTACAGATATAAGCGCCGCGAACATGAGCAATTCACTTTTTAATCAGCTGACTATATCTGTATTTTTACAGAAAATGTAAGATACAGATATAAAAAGCTTGGCATTAGCTGATTAAAAGTGAATTGCTCATGTTCGCGGCGCGAATATCTGTACGCACCTTTAGATATAGCTGATACCCGTATCACAGTACCGGAGACTCAGCAGCGGATCACAAACCAATCCAATATCCAATTGGTTTGTGATTGGCCGGTAGTAATATTAGTTGCCTCGCCTCAGGGGTGACATGATGATGGAGTCTCGACTCATGCCGCATGGCAAATCGAGTTATTTCACTGGATACAAATCGACGGATGTATGAACAGTGAATATCACAACAGATATACCGGTATCAGCTATATCTATAGAAGGCAGTGGCAAGACAAAGACTCGGCAACGCTGTTCTCCTTTCTTTTTCCACTGCCATTAAAACGTAGACCTCACTATAATATCTTAGTGTATTATGGTATCTTAGTGTTCTCGGTCTCAAAATTTTATAGTTTTTTCAAAGTTTGGAATTTTCTAATGAATTGTGATTGATTCAATTTAATTTAAAATGATTTTTGTGTGGTTTGAATTGTGAATTGAGTGTGTAATTAATGAATGTCAAGTGACACATAACCTAGCTACATTTTTGGACTGTTGTATAAATTAGAATTGGAACCGTTTTGGCTTATAAGCCTGTGGTACTTTTCTGTAAGTTGTGTAATTCTAAATGATTGAATAAAATAAATAAATAAATATCAAGACTAATAAACCAAATTAATTTTCTAGTTTAGAGTAAACCTTACCGACTCGAGTTTTCCTTTCAGGATATCCTCAGGAAAAGCAGGGGCACCAATTTCCCGCAAATCCAACTGAAACGAAACGATAAACAATTGAGGAAAGCGAATAGAATTTTCAAAGTGGTAGCCTACACAAGATTGAAAAAGAAGAAATCAAATACTATTAAAGCGGCATACAAATAATTGGGATACTAAAGTGCGAGATAAATTACTTTTAACACGGCTCTTTCTCGAAGACGGAGAGTTCCGATGCTCTATCCTCCACTAATCACTCCCACTACCTAGCAGCATTCTCCTTTTTTGTCTGAGTGAGAGAGCTTTGTAACGCGACGCGGAAACACTCCCCTCCATCTATTGCTGGCAATGTTCCAAGAAGTGAACTGGTCAGCAGGTATATTGGTTTGTGTATGTTACGGAGATGTGTTCATCACAAGAACATGAAGCAAAATGACACGGCGCATCCAATTGAGCGCAGGATGTCCGTCTGTGTCAACGCTACAAACTGTGGAGGGAGAAAGGGGTTTCTACTCTTCATGTTAAAAGTAATTTATCTCGCACTTTAAGTAATGCAATTACTGATAATTAATAACATTTTCTGTATTAAAAGTTGTGTGCATCAAGGGATTAAAGATAACTAAGCCAATTCCCCTAGATTTTTTTTATTTATTAAGATACCAAGCATGAGCTCTGGAATTTATTTTAGAACATTCAAAACTATTTAACAATGTAACTCCCTTTAACTACTACCAAATATTATGACAAGTGTGTAGAATCATACATCTTTTAGCTACTTTTCTGACAAACTACTCCAAAAAGTAATACAATATCTCTCATCAATACTATTTAAGGACACTGTAACAGTGAAAATAGGAGTCTCTTTAACTACTGCCAAATATCATGAAAATACAGAGACCGGCATAATTATTTATCCGACGATTTTGTAGTTATTGTTATGTTTGAACTACTGTCATTGAAAAGGCAGGAATGTTGTACATCGAAAGGTCTATTCTTGCCATTTCAGTAGCCAGTATGTCGTGGTCAAGTGAACATCAAGCGACTGTGATTGAAGCTTATTTTAAAAATAATGACTCAGTTATTTTAACACAGCGTTTATGTCGCAGACATTTCAATAATTTAAATCGAAACGCGCCTGTTCCTAGTAGGAATACGATCTTATTGTGGGTAAAGAATTCCAGGAACACGTTGTCCGCTTTAAAAACAAAACCAACAGGACGAAAACGAACCGTGAGAACGCCTCAAAAACGCCTGAGTAGCTGTTACACGGTCTCCACGACGTTCAGCAGCGAAACATGCTGTTGCGCTAGCCATTTCTGATCGAAGTGTACGACGAATTTTTCATTCCGACCTAAAATTCCATCTGTATAAGATAATGTTAGTGTAAAAACTTAATGCAAATTATTGGGTTACATTGCAAAGCCGCTTGCGAGATCATTCTCGAAAATTTCCACCAGGATGCCATTATTCTTTCAAGTGACGAGGAACATTTTCATTTTTCGGGATTTTTGAATGAACAAAATTACCGTTATTGAGCAGCCAAAAATCCACAGAGCTAAAGGAAGTCATTGAACGTGAAATTGAAGCAATTCCACAAGTGATGATTGAGCGAGCAATGGCAAATTTTAGAATTAGATTAAGTATGTGTGTGAAAAGTAACGGAAATCGTTTGCATGACATAATCTACAAATAGAAAACTTTGTGAGTAATCTATGTAATTCACTATAAATTGCAAAATTTGATCTTTAATTCGATATACTATATGATTCAATTGTACGAAAGACACTTTAGTTACTATCCCTCAAAAATCGTCAGGTTTTTATGCCGAGGCCCTTTAGTATAAAATTAGACATATTTTAGCTACTTTCATGGTGAACCCCTCCATAAAGTAATAATATATTGTTTTTCAGATGGACTGCTCAATAAAAAATGCAATATCACTCTTATCACAGACTATTTGAGGATACTGTAACAGCGAAAGTAGGTGGAATCCCTATAATTACTACGATATATCATGACAACAGTATAAAGCCATACATTTGCCCAGCTACATCTCATGTTAACCTCTCTATTAAATACTGATTTTCAGATAGCGTCAAGTGTTACTTCAAGTTATACTTACATCAAGAGCTCTCTGTTGAAGTGTTTTGATATTGGTAATGCTATTATTCTCGCTGATTTGTTGAACGGCATCATTCAATAGGTACCTACAAAAAAGAAAAACAAAACTTGAAACTTCGGTCTGGAACAGAGCGTCGATAGATGGATAAACGCTTGTTTCCCTACACACAATTGAAACCTAAAGCTCAAAGCACACAGGAGACGCGCCGCGCCGCGGTTGAATACTTAGCATCTGAGTAAGTTAGAATACGCACACCAGAAGCGCGCCGCGCCGCGGTTGAATACTTAGCATCAGAGTAAGTTAGAATACGCACACCGTGAGCGCGCCGCGCCGCGCAGCCGTGGAATTATTCCTCGGGAGAAAACGAAGTGGAATTTTTCGTATGTGGCGGCGCGGCGCGCTCACGGTGTGAAACGTTCCTCTGAGCGCCGCCACCTTTCGAGTGCCTCTTCGCTACCCTCGGAAGCTTTTAGGTCATAGGACATTAGGTTAACTTCCCAGGAAGTCCTTTACCACAGAGGACAAACATTCAAAGTAGGCCATTAATATTATATTGAATTGACATTGGAGAACGAGTGAGTCATATTACTTCTTCGTTTATTAAAATTATAAATTATATCGTAAAATATTTTAAAGCAAAGATAGTTTATGAAATATAATAATATCCTACAATGCTAAGTAGCATAGAGTTGAGTAAGTTGGTTTCCAGTCACCAGTTGGCTTTTTCTCCCTGCTGAGAGTCAAGCGATTGCTGATGTTGTACCATACAGTTTTTGGTAGCCGCATATTGTATGTGACATTCGCCACATGCCAGAGACATTCTACTGCTCCAAAAGAGAGCTCTCCGAATCAACACATATAACAAGTATGGTGCACATTGCAAGCCAATCTTCCGCAGATTGGGTATCCACACAGTCTGTGGTCTCAACATCTTGGCTTCACTGCTATATGTGAGGAGCAACATCACAATGCTACATCGGAGTAAGCAAAAGCACTCCTACAGCACTCGGAGATGGACAAATTTGGTTGTGCCGCACTGTCGTTTGTCGAAGGTGAAGGACTGATTCCCCGTGCTGGCGATCAGGATGTTTCACCACCTGCCTGAGCCGGTGAGGGCTCCGGTGAACATCTTCAGTTCCTCCTTGTCTAGGTGGCTGATTGAAGAGCTTAAATAATATCAGTGAATTTTTTAATGAGGATACTTGTGATCTGTAAAGGTGCGTACAAAGCGATGGTACACAGCCAATCACTTGGCATTGAATGAGAGAAAATGTGAAAATATAATATTCTCATTGAGAAATACATCAAGTGAACGGTATGAGAATTATATGAACCCTGTGAAATTGTTAGGAGTCATGTTGACAGTAAGCTGTGCTGGACCAATCAAATTGATTTCCTTTGCAGAAAACTATCCCTCAGCTTATACGCTCTGAAGAGACTGAGGCTTTGTGTCAGTAAAGAAGTGCTGATATCAGCCTATTACGGTTTATTTCATTCTCACTTGAGCTATGGACTTCGCCTATGGGGGAACTGCAGTGGTATGAAGAGGGTTTTTGTATGGCAGAAAAAGGCAACCAGATGCATCGTTGGTCTGAGGAATGATGAATCATGCAGACAAGCCTTCCCAGAACTTCAGATAATGACACTGCCATGCATGTACATATTTTGTAATCTGATGCACATGAGAAAAAATGAAACCAACTTCATACGACAAGAGGAGATTCACAGCTACGCAACAAGACAGCGTTCGTTCCTGACAACACCTCATATCCGTCTCAGCAAGACCTTCATGAGTCACAAGTTCCAGCAGTTCCGAATCTTCAATAAGATGCCCCAGAGAATTAGACAACTACCGGAACCAAGATATAAGGCAGTTATTTGCAAGTGGCTGAAAGAAAAAGCATTTTATGATTTAAATGAATATATGAACTACACTGACATGCCTAGTGACACTCAATGACATCATAGATTATATGTGTATATATTGTATTTTGTTCTTTTCCAAACAAAATGACGATGCCTATTGTACAGTGTTGTATTTAATGGCAAATAAATATTCTTATTCTTACAGAATTTTGCTCTGCTCCGCAATCGAACGTCACTCGAGCAGATCGATTGATAATCGACCGGGGAGCAAGAGTGGAACGCAAGAAGAGCTAACATCTCCCGTACGGTTCATGATCGGAGCGAGTGCGGAGCGTGTTGGAGGCGCGTATATCTGTACGCACCTTAACACTGCCTTAATTGTCAAGTAAAGTGTGGTCTGTTTGAACAGTGTTTTTTTCTCTTGTTGAAATACACTGACTGACGCGATCTATCCAAGAATGGCGTATATCTGTACGCACCTTAACACTGCCATCATTGTCAAGTAAAGTGTGGTCTGTTTGAACAGTGTTTTTTTCTCTTGTTGAAATACACTGACTGACGCGATCTATCCAGGAATGGCCTGGTCTTTGATCGAGATATTGGATATTGGTCTCAACACATTCAGAAATTTATAAAACTTTTCTGGAGACATCCTAAAATATTGTAAAAAATTTCTATTGCCCTTAAATAAATCAGGAAAAAGATGATGGAACCATAGAGAAACGATAGCATAAGTAGATATCCCATGGTATAGGGCGTTTATGTCGCAACTTTTACTGTTATCCCAAGCCGATAGTTCACATACTTCTTTCCTATGCAACTGTGTGACGCTGGTAGTCTATCAAATTGTGCCGTTCATACACTATCACTATTTTTAATTCTTTATTAATTCATACTAAAAGTACATCATAAAAAAAATATTATTATTATATTATTTAAGCTCTTCAATCAGCCACCTAGACAAGGAGGAACTGAAGATGTTCACTCCAACAAAACAGTGAAAATTGACAATAATCGACAGTAATCGGCTTGAGATGACAGTAAAAGTTGCGACATAAATTCCCTATACCATGGGATATCTACTTACGCTATTGTTTCTCTATGATGGAACTCCCCGAAAATGTCTCTCTTTTCGTTTATTGGATGAACCCACAGCTGTATATCCTTGTTCCCCTCCTCTTACATTAGGCAAAATAAAAACAAATCATCATCTTTGGAACTTTACGACACAACTAGGTTATAACTAACGACACAGAATAACCAACTGCTCAGACCGGTGTCACAATACAGATTGGTGGAGGTGGTCGGGTGGTACGCGGAGTCATGTCCGGTACGCGACGGCGCGGCGCGCTCCTTGTGTGCGATGAGCAAAATCTGCGTCTTCGACTGTCAAGGTGTTTCCGTGTGCTATGAGCTTTACGAACAAAATAATAAGTGTAAAGTTTAACTATACCTACCTTATATCTTAGCTTACTACACAAATAAATGCCTATATATATACCTTATTTATAGCAAACATCAGTCAATAAATAAATATAAGCTTCAGCAGTAATTCAGTAGTCTCCATCCATGACCAGCACTTGCTGGATAGATTGCGTCATAAAAAATAAAACTTGATAACTTGACAGTATGATGATTAAAAAGTCATAATTATGGATAAACGTTGTTATACATCTAAGAGAGAACAGGAGTACGGCAATTTATGACTGTTTTTATGAAGAAGTTGAAAGGAGGATGAAAAAGGAATGAGCAATTATCAAATGGAAATTCTGAGTCTTGAAACAAATTATACCTAGGCTATTTGTGTTTGAATGTGGCCTCAAGATTTCCAAGAGCCCCTAATAAATATTGAAGATGTAAGAACGATAATACACTGAATTGATTAAGACTAATATTTATTATTTTACAAAGGCGACTTGTATTTTAAGACTAGGTGATGATGATGATGGGATGAATGATAATACAATGAGGGTAGAGTTATGAATGAATAAAAATTATAGGTTATGCTAACCACTTGAATTGATTTGAGTTCACACTTTTCAGTCCAGGAATAAATAAACTGGGAATTTTAAATTTGATTTGATTAAAAACCGAATATAATAGAATAATTACATTCAATAAACTATCAGATCTTGAAAATATTGAGTTATTAAAAAAAGTTTTGAACCAGAAATAAACTAATTCACTGAAAGCACAGCTATAATACTATGAGACGAAAGATTGCCGTTTTAAAATTATTTTATAGTTTGAAATTATATTATACATTATAAACATACGTTGTTACAAGCTAGATCAATGCAGAAAGTTTGGTTATATTGAACTGAATAATCCGTTTATTTTCACTAAAATGCGCATTCTGTGCTCACTATTTTGATAGTACGTTTCAAAGACTTACCAGCCCTTTTCCTTTAATGATTGAAGCAAATCCATTTTATAAAAATTAATAATTCAAGTAAGATTTGCAAAATATGTAGCCGATACAGGCTAGCTGAGTAGATGCTATCAAGGATCAAGCTATCAAGCAAGATTTTGCAAGATGTTCAGTTCATCAGTTGTTCAGGCTGTATAGAATTTGACCGTCCTACATATTGACCGTCCTGCAAGCTGACCGCCCTACAAGTTGACCGTCCTTATGACGTTGTAAGGACACTGAACTGTATACTAACAGAGTATAGAGTTCACTGTATAAGGACAGTCAGATTGCAATCAGCTCATGACTTTACCTAAACTTGAAGATTGAAGGAGAGACCATTTATAACCAGGATGACTACGGCCAGCCACGGTCGAGGTAGGATGAAAACCGAGTTAGCGGTTATCTAATAGATATCGGTTCGCTCGTCCCAGCCGGCCGGCTCATGCTTGTTCAGTACAGTTCCGAAACTGCAACGAGTTATTAGTTAATAGTATACGAGGATCGTAAAGTGATTTATATTAATTTTCGATAGGCTGTTTTCTGTGGTGACTTTGATTTATTCTATTCCACTATGCCAAAGTGTAAAGCGTGTTCTAACCCAGATGTAAAAGACATGATACAATGTTCTGCTTGCGCGAATAATTTTCATGCAATCTGTACGCGAATAGGTGATCCAGATAAGTTTAAGAAAATGAGTGCTGCTAACAAAAACTCCTGGAAATGCGATGCCTGTGTTCAAAATAAAAACAAAATCGTCGGTTCGCCAGATCCCGATAATGTAACCCTAAATAGCGACTCCACGATACTGATAGCAATTCGTGAACTAAGATCGGAATTGAAAAAGGACATAGCTACAGTTGCTTCAGATCTTGGTCTCAAATTCGATACTCTTTCAAAGTCGTTTGAGGAGGCGTCGCGGGGCTATGACGAACTAAAAGCGGAATGTGTGAATCTCAAAAGTGAAAACGAAAACTTGAAATGTGCCGTGAAGAAACTAGAACTGCAAGTGAGTGACCTGCAACAATATAGCCGAAAAAGTAACGTTGAAATAGTGGGAATTCCTGAACGAAGGGCGAGGACGTCTACGAGTTGCTTTCCGTACTGGCGAGGTGTCTTCGGGTCGAGTACAACAAAGACGATATTTCAATCGCTCACAGACTTCCAAAATCTAGGAGGACTGGTCTCTCTTCAATTGTGGTCAAATTCATCTCAAGACGAAAAAGAGAATTGTGGATAGCCGCAGGTAAGGCGGCCAAGTTGAACGCATCGGATATCCATCAGACATTTCCTAGGGACCTCCAGGTATTTATAAACTCTCATTTAACACCAGAAAATAAATCCACGCTCTACCATGCTAAGGCGGCTGTGAAAAAAGGCGAGATTGCAGCAGCCTGGCTCTCAGGAACCAGCATACAAATAAAAGTGAAGGAGGGAGACAGAAAGATACGTGTGCAGAATGAAAATCATCTTCTAGAAATAGTGGAATCGAATCAAAAGAGAAGTGGCTAATATAACTACTTTGTCACTCCCTATACATACGAAATTAGATTTTTGGTTCAACTTTCGCTCAAACATGTAGGAAAATAAGAAAATTTGATTATTTATTCATTCTCTTAAATTCAAGCCAGAAGGTATTTTGTTGTTGTTTTGAGCAAACTTATTTCCAAATAACTTATAAAAATTATAAAATTTTATGAAGGATTGTGAAATTAATAAGGGATATTTTTATTACGGCTTTTTTATTCGTTTTATTAATTATGTTCTAATATAGTTCAATGGACCACTCACAGAGGAAGTATTATGAACTAATTATTTACTTGTTCTCTTTAATTCAAGCCATAAGGTGTTGAAGTTTTTTTTTTTTTGAGCAAACTTATTTCCAAATCAAAGGTGTAAAAATATATTTTTTTTTCTCTCTTCGTTTGTTTTATTATGTTCTTATTTAGTTCAATGGACCATCCACAGAGTATTATTAACATTATCATTCACAGTAGTATTATTAATATTATTGGAACCGAAATGTATTTTTTTTATAGACCTATAGTGAAACAGATTGTGAAGCATTTTTTAATACCATAAATTTAATAGGCTCATGATATAATATGGGATACTAAGCTGCTCTATATTAATTTATATCTTAAAATCATGTTCTCTTTTTTATAAATTTCAGTAGTTGATTCTAGTTTCCTTATTATATCAACTTATGTTTTCAGTCAAGAGATTTACCGACATGAACACTCAATTTGTCTGGCAGAAATGAATGTGTATTCTAAAATGATATTTTTCCATATCATTGAAATTTGGAGTTAAAATGATGTATGAATCAAGTTCTCGAAGTCAATCTGATATGTCATTAACAATTATGATGTGATTTAAAAATGTATATCTTTAGTCTACTGTATATTCTGATATCTATTCCGTTTGGATTGCTCTTCATGATATCTGTAAAATGTAACTATATTGTTTGTCCTGTGACGTAAGCGACCAGATGGGGAGAGTGGATCCTGTTGTTTTGTCCTGTCATTTTTATTATAATGTGTCTCATAATACTAAAAAATTGTTTTTAAACATATAATAATAAGCATAATCACTATGAGTACAGTAGGAATATAATTTATCATATCTTATTCCTCTACAAGGTCGTTTTAAGCTGTCGTACTCATTGTTACATTCGTACTATCGGAGTCAGGCTGTTCCCATCTGATCTGCTGCGACTTATCGGATTAATGTGTAGATAACAAGTTAAATTGATAACTGCAATAACTGAGTCTTCTACTCGGTGCTCTTAGTCTGTCACTATCACCCACCATTGAACTTTCATCATTTTGTAAACATCTATTTATCTCGGTCGTTTTCTGTGTTATTTCTTTATTTTCTATCAATGCGAGAGTGGGTCTAGGGAGGGGCTCTAGGTAGTTCCTGTGGCAGCTTCACGGAAAGTGTATTTATTTATAATTTTTTTTGTTTGCCCGGGTTATTTATATGTATATTTCAACTTAGATGGGACTTGTATTTGGATGGAGCTTCATGGGCGGGTTGGGGGGTACGGGCGGCCGCGTTTTACGAGCAAAGTTTTTTCTTTATTATTATTATTATTTTTTTTTTTTTTAATTACAAATTTCTTCCCATTGCTTCTTATAAATAAAAACCTTATTTACTTATAGTAGATTTGATGTCATTTAGGGATGCTCATCTGGATGATTACAGACGTATTGAATGTAAGAGTGTTGAGGCTTTTGAGGTGGACAACTTTTTCTCCAATGGTGAAAATGACCTAAAGTTCATATATTTGAATATCAGAAGCTTCAACAAAAATTTCGATAATTACATAACTTATTTGCATGGAAGTAATGTGATATGGGATGTAATCATGCTGGGGGAAACTTGGTTGGGAGACGATACTGCGGGTATTCAATTGGAGGGTTATAGGGCTTTTAAAACGAACAGATGGAGAAACAAGAATGACGGAGTGTTGGTGTATGTGAGGGAGGGAGTGAGTGTGAGTGAATGTAGACAGATGGAGCTGGCCGACGTGTATGGTTTGAGTATCGAATTAACGTATCATGGAAAAAATATAAACCTTCTTACAGTTTATCGTACTCACGAAAGTGACCTGGATGACTTTACTAATGCACTTCGCAACTATTACATGAATATCAATAGGAATAAAACTTGTGTTCTTGTGGGTGACATTAACGCTAACATATTGCAGTCAGATAATAAAACTGAAAGATATCTAGACATGATGTTTGAAAATGGATTTATGAGCGGTATTGATAAATATACTAGGGTGCAGGGGAACAGTAAATCATGTATAGACCATGTTTTTATCAGACACGACAACTATAATTGCCTGAAAACAGCGGTTGTAATGACGGATGTGACTGACCATTACAGTATTGCACTAGAAATTTCGAAACCAATAATAATAAATTCAGTAAAAAATACGAAGAATTCATTGACAAAAAATCTTTACATGAATTTATAAGCAATTGTGATTGGAGGGCTGTCACTAATGAACAAGAATTAAATTCATCCTGTAACATTTTCTTCTCCATTTTAAAAAACTTTATAGAAAAATCTACAAAAATCAAGAAATTCAGCAATAGGGAGGTAAAACTGAAGCCCTGGATGACGGAAGGTTTAATACGTTCAATTAGAAAACGGGACAATATAAGTAAACAGCTTAGGAACCAGCCCTTCAATCAACAACTTAAAAACTATTATATAAATTACAGAAATAAACTGAATTCATTGATACGGAAAACCAAGACCCACTACTACAAAACAAAAATTTTCGATTCTAAAAATAATCCAAAACTATTCTGGCAGACTGTGAACGAATTGTCTGGTAAAAGAAAAAACAAAGACCCCTTTCCACTGGACCAGTACACGGCAGGAAAGACATATCCGGGGGATAAAAGAATGCATGTAGCTGAAGAATTCAATGAATATTTTTCCAATGTGGGAAGTAACTTAGCTGATAAAATAAACCCTATAGGCCCACCGGTAGTAAATGACTCAGATTACGCAGTAGACTCTAGATTGATCCTACACACTATCGACAAGACAGAGTTGCTTACTTATGTGAATTCCCTGCGCGGCGGTTCGGCTCCTGGGTATGATTGTATTTCTGCTGATATCCTGAAATCCCACTTTCAAAGCCTATCTGATCCACTTCTGCATATCATCAACTTGAGCATCGCTTCGGGCGAGTTTCCTGACGCCCTCAAAATTGCAAAGGTGATTCCATTGTTCAAATCAGGAGACATAACTGATAGTTCAAACTTTCGTCCAATCAGCCTACTTAGCGTATTTTCCAAAATTCTTGAAAAAGTAATAAAAGACCAATTAACAACATACCTTGAAAATAATAGATTACTAACTAATTCTCAATATGGTTTTAGAAAATCAAAAAATATTTCAGATGCTCTCTTCGCTATAACCAGAGATGTGAATTTTGCCTTGGGAGGTAATGAAAAATGTGCATTGATATTCTTGGATCTGGCCAAGGCATTCGATTCTGTGGATAGGGAAAAGTTGCTCAAGAAAATGAAACTGATTGGAATAGAGGGAGACTCATTTAATTGGTTTAAATCGTATTTCAGTAACCGTAAACAGTTTACTGTTATAAATGGAGGAAATAGCCAGCTGAAACAAGTAGAATATGGGGTAATTCAAGGAAGCACCCTAGGTCCATTATTATTCTTGATTTATGTAAATAACCTTGCAAGATTGAACTTGAATAGCAGGATCTATCTCTTTGCAGATGACGCTGCTGTTCTGGTTAGGGGGCCTGACTGGGAATCCGTACTGATTAGGGCAAAGAGAGACTTGGCGTCATTAAAAACATGGTTTGACCATAATTTATTGACACTCAATGTCAGTAAGACAAAGTTCATGCCGGTCTCCCTGAGAGATGCTAGCGACACCTCAGTTGAAGGGGTCAAACTGCATACATGTGGTAACATTAACAATACCTCTTGTAACTGTGAGTCAATTGCAAGGGTAGACTCTTATAAATATCTAGGTGTGATTATTGATAATAGATTCAACTGGTCTGCACACGTTGCTTATCAGAACAGCAGACTAAGAAAAATGATTTATGTTTTTAGGAAACTTAGAGAATATTTGAACAAGAACGAAATCCTAACAATTTATTACGCATTTGTTCAATCAATTATTGAAGGAGGGATCCTAGCTTATGGAGGAGGATTCAGATCTATTTTGAATCCTCTATTCATTACACAAAAACTGATTCTAAAGGCTGCACTTGGGAGGCGTTGGGACTACTCGACTGAGGCGGTTTTCGCGGAGATGGAGGTGCTTGATGTCAGGCAATTATACATTAGAACTTTGGCAACATACATATTCAAAAACTATTCTGACATATTCAATACTATCACTCATAATTATACAACAAGGAGAGTAATTCATAACAATATCCAAATGCCAAGGGTAAATAAAACCATCTTCACTACTAATTCATACTACATAGCCCATGTTCTGTTAAAAAACTTACCTATAGCTGCAACAGACTTCATTAACTATAAAACATCTGCATTCAAAATAGCAATTAAAAGGTGGATTCGGGGTATCGGTAGAGGCGAGAGTTGTGAAAGATTGATTACTTCAGAGTTTAGATTCTAGGGCTGGATTCAAATGAGCTAAAAAACTAATAAAATCATAAGTCTTTACACATTCTATCACCGGTCACTATTACGAATTTTAATCATTATACTGGCTATTTTTCTGAATCTCCTGATTCTCTCTTTTTGAGGTGTGTGTGTGTGTGTGTGTGTGTGTGTGTGTGTGTGTGTGTGTGTGTATGTGTGTGTGTGTGTGTGTGTGTGTGTATGTGTGTGTGTGTGTTGGCGTTTTCACGCCTTTGTGGGTGATCTGTTTCTTCGTCTGTTTGTTGGGTTTGGATGGGGGGAACGTCACTTATGGGGGGCGGGAAGGGGTTTCTTGGGTTTCTAGGGGGTGGCATAGGGATAGGGGGGAGAAATTTACATTTACATTTAATGTAGTTTCATTCTCAGGGGGGGGGGGGTTTAGTGTCACTATTATTGAAATGTCAACAAGCTTAACCGATCTGTCAAGTACTGCGAAATATTTATATTATGCCTATTCCTACCTTAGACTCATTCTCGCACACAGGCAGTAATGCCTCTGCGAGAGTAAATATTTCTTAATATATATTTGTATATCGCTGTCATTTCTGTGGTGCTTACATTGTCTTATTTTTATTGTAAAGTGTATTCTTATTTTATGATGTAGGCTACCACTGTGATTGCTTGTAAGACTTGTGAAATAAATAACTTTTTGAATTGAATTGAATTGAGGTCAGCGGAGCATCTGCGGTCTTCAACCTCATAGTTCCTGGTAAACCGTTTCCAGCTAAATGAGAGCAAGACACAAAACATCGTCTGCAGTTTGTCGCGTAATTTGCCTCATGATCAGGAACCTGTGAAGCTGCTGGGCTTTATGCTGGATTCAAAGCTCAGCTGGACCAGCCACATCCAGCAGGTGACCAAGAGACTGTCCCGAATCTGTTCCATTTTGCTCAAGCTGGAGGGACATGTGACGGAGGCATATCTGATCATGGTGTATCATGCACTTTTCCACTACCATATCTTCTATGGTCTACTCATGTGGGGTCACTCAGCTAAGGTTGTGGACATACTGAAGCTGCAAAAATGGGCCGCCAGGATCATTACTGGAAGCGAACATCTTGCTCATTGCAAGCCCATTTTTGTTAGGCTGGGTATTCTAACTGTAATCAGCTGCTTCCTCCTTCTCTGCCTCATGTATGTGAAGAAGAATCAACAGAATTTGTTGACTCGGACTGATGTGCATCACCACAACACTTGGCATCGAGAGCTGTTTGACATCCCCAGGATGCACCTCCAGAGATCGCGGGTATGCTATAGGAGTTACTACTTCAACAGGCTGCCTGCAGGGGTCAAGCAGTTGGACCTCATCGTGTTCGAGAGAGTTGTGACCGGTTTTCTGAGAATCAGGGCTTATTAACATGTCCAGGAATATGTGAATGATGACCTGTCTCAAATATTATCAGGCTAAAGTGCCATTATGTTAAAGAGCAAGGCCTCATATATGATATTTTTTTCGATCTGAACTTGATCACTGCCATCTTGATCAATTTAGTGTTTTTTGTTATTTCTTTTTATTCATGACATGACGTCATCGATCGTACAATTTTGGGTAATGGATGAAGCTTAGACCAGTTATAGAATAGACACGGTGGGAAGTCTAGCCTCTGAAGCCAATATCAACTGCCAAATCCACCCATCTTGACGTCACAACCAAGCTAACAACAACAACAATGCATTGTTTAACAACAATGTAAGTTGAACAACACAAACACACAACAAACTCAAAAAAGTTTTCTATAATTTCTTTACGATGCGTGACGTTATTGCTGAGACGTCAAGATGGGTGGATTTGGCTGTAGATGTTGGCTTCATCGACTATCAGTATGAATATACAATGGGCCGTGTCTATTCTATAACTGGTCTAAGGGATGGAGAAAAAGGTATAAAGGTAGTCATCAGCTGATCGGAATCTGACTGTCGTTATGACGTCATAGGTGCGATCAACTTGTTGGACGGTCAATTTTCAGGACGGTCAACTTACATTCATATTTCTTTTTATTTTTGAGAATATAAAATAAGAAAATTGATATAGCATTGATTGATATGATTATTGATGATCATCATTGATGAAAAATTCATTGTAGATAATAAATAGTCCAAAGTTTTTTTTCTAATTTTATTTCAAATTGAAAAAAATCATGAAACACATGGTAAGTGGGAAGTGGCGATGTTTGATGGCTGTGATAATGAAAAATCTAACCTCAAATAATTTCTAACCTCAAAATCTCGATCACTATCAAATTTGTGGTGAGAAGTGAGAAGAATTATTTATTTTATCTTTGGTTTTATGTGCAATACGATACCATACCGTACCGCACTTACTTCTGGCTCAATTGTCTAAAAATGGGTCGCGTTTGCGTCAGGCCTGTAATATATTGGGACACCAGACTGAGTCTCCAGAATTGACGAAGGACACCAGTCAGTCCTCCAGATTTTGGCGGACAGCTGGTGTCTCACTAATGTAACTACTCACAATTGGTGTCTCAGTTTGTTTTACACACGGACACCACTGGTGGATCTCGGGTGACCCAGCTTGATGTCCTAAAGTATTTCGGACCTGAAGCTCTTATTTCACTATCTTTACGCATCCCTTTACCCGTTCCCCATCAAAATAAGCGCAACAATATTTTTATTGTCTATACCCTACAAACTTAACTAAAAATGTTTGGCACCTAACACATAACTTGAAGGATCCTGGTTTCCATTGTTGGCAATGATTATCGAATGGCAGCTAGTGGCCTTCTCGTTATGTGCCTTCTGCACACAGGGACAATACCAGTAGCATCTACTATTGTGAGGTCCACGTTATAATGTAAGTATTTAGTTGCTATCCTTGTCTATCATTCGTCAAAGCAGATAGCGCTATCCTTTACTAGCTCCGCAACGTTACCAGATCGTTATTCAACAATTTAGAAATATAATCTGGCCAGGCAGAGAATCAGCAGCGCTGTTCTTCTGTCTTTTTCCACTGCCTTTATAACGTGGATCTCACTATAGACATGGTCATTAGTAGCGGCTACTTAAAATTGGTCTATTAAAGGGGTCGGGACGCTGTTAATCCCCGTGTGATGATACTTACTTACTCCTTGGCGCTAGCTCATTCAGAGCCTTGACCTCCTTCAAAAAACCTCTCCATTCTTCTCTATCGGCAGCCTTACGTCTCCATCCTCTGACACCCAGCTCCCTAATGTCGTCCTCCAAATCCTCCAGCCAACGCTCGGACGTCCTCTTAGCCTTCTCCCTCCTGGGTTGTTCCTGAAGACCTTTTTTACAATTCTTGAGTCACTCCCGTGTGATGATGCATGCCTCTAAAACAGCATGCGGCTGTTTATTGTGAATGGAGTCGCAGTAATTTTCGGCAATATTTTTTGTCAGTATTTTTAATAAAATTTGTTGAATAGGAATTGGTATTGTTAAATTTCTCCATACCGTAGTCAAAGATACTATCTTAGTTTTAATATAAGATTTTATTTTGTTTTATTAATTTAAAAGTAGCCCATGTCAATAAGTGTTTTATCTGTGTCGCATCCACATTTTATTAGATTGTAAATTTATTAGAATTTATTCTATAGAATGCAGTCCTGTGTACAAATCTAATAAATGTGGATGTAACAAAAATGAAACTATGTTTTTATTGAAAAAAAAACAGTAGGCCTATATAATTAAAGCAGATTAGTAGCTGCACTTTCACTGACTTTATTTAGTCAGATGACATCATTTTACAGCCGTTAAATTCCATGCAATTAGGCCCAAATATATGTGTATTGTATGAAATCAAGGAGACTTATTTTTATTTATAAAGTAGAATTATAGTATACTTTGAAACTAGCTGCTACAATTTATATTCTTTATCTGTTATTTTCAAAGGGTACTATAATTCTATTTTATAAAATATGTGAATTGATACATTTTTTTTAATGTATATTTATTCATTTATTTATTTACAGGAACAATGAAAACAGGTTTCTCCTTGTAATGTCTCCTTAATAAAGCGAATAATGTTTACAGTGTTGCCAGTTTTAGACTCACAATTTGAGCAACATATTTTAATTATCTATAAAAAGAATTTTGATGTAAGTTCTAAATAGTTAGATTAACTTCATAGTCAGCTTGATTAAAATGCATTGATCTTATTTATGACAAATTACTAAGTGACAATGGCAAGGTATCAAATTCATAAATAAGATGAACAATTCATGATGATGAAACATAAATTTACTTTGGTAAAAAATTACATATATTTTAATTTATTGATTAAAACTATTTAAAATTGTCACAACTTCTTATTTATTGAAACATTTTGTAAATATCTAAAATAAATTCAAAGTTGATGCGGCAATTCCAAATTGAAATCGTTTTTATTCAATATAATAATTTTTTATTCAATATACCACAATATCACCTTATCAATTACAACACACAGAAAGGTAGGTGACATGGTTACAAAAACGAAACAATAAATTCTGTGATTAAATATGTAACAATGATCACAATATATGATAGTATGGGAGAAGAATAATGTTTCAATACAGGAGAGAATGATTATTTAAATTATATGTTTGATACAAACATGTACAAAGGTAAGAAAAAATAATTATCAAATGATAAAATTTATTTTGGTATGACCAAAATTTATTTATTTATTCATTGGATACAGTAGAGCAAACAATACAATAGTCAGAAAAGAAAAGAAACAGGCTATTGCTTAAAACTTCTTCTATTTCTTAAGATATATTTACAAGCAAGTCTATTTTTATTAGCCCATAACAAGATTCAAGATAAACATTTATTATTATGTCCATAAATAAAATTATTGAAATATTATCATTTATAATATGAAACGTTGAAGTCAATAATTATACAAAAATCAATCACACACACACACAAATATATTCCGACATAATATACCTACACAAACTAAGAATAGTTCTTATTTCACAAAGCAGTTCAAGGCTTTCATCAAGTTCAATCTTGAAATATGTAGGTACTGTCCTAAAATGTACAAGGATTTTTTTTATTCACGAATAAATCATGCTCAATTTATTTCATAAAATACCGTACGGTATGCTAGCAACTGCAAATCTAATTGAATATTTCATTAAACGATTGAGTCTTCTATACTTGTAGTTCTGTGAACAGTAGACCTCGCGCAGTTATAAACCACAGCCTCTTCTGTCTATTCTATCCATCAGAATAATTAATCAATCTAGCAGAATATTATGCTTTTATATTAGGCAGAAAACACACATTCTGTTTACATGAGAATACAGTACCTGCCAGTACAATTCACTTTAAGTTTACTTCTAGAAACTCCATATTTTTTCAAATAAATAATGCTCTAATATTATCGTAACTAGTTTGTAGCATTTTTACAATTTTTTTCAAAGTAAGACAAATCTCAAACTGGTCAGGCTCTATGAAAAATATAACATTCGAATTATAAAACTAATATTTGTAGTAAAATTTGTACGGAGTCGTCGATATTTAGCTAAGTGAAATTGATAAAATATGTCGTTAATTAGGGTAATTTTGGACGGAACCATGTGTAGCTCAAGAGCGCCAGCAAATTTTGGTCTATACTATCTTAAAAAATAATGTCATCAATAGAATTCTATCAATAAATACTATAAAATACAACAATAAATACAATCAATAATATTAGAAGTCCACCCCGGCAGCAATGGAACAATAACCATACAATCTCGCAGTTCATTCTATTATCTTGAATAAGATGAAAGCGAAAGCCAGTCCGAATAGCTGAAATTAATAGAATATTATTATCATAATTTTATAGCACAAAATATTTAATGGTTATGAAATAAATAGCTGATATAATATATTTGTCCTTGAAAAATGTATTTTCAAGAACATCAATTAATTACTGAAATAACACATCACCACATTGTGTCCACAATATCACTATAGTGAGGTCCACGTTATAATGGCAGTGTTTTATTAGCTATCCTTGTCTATCATTCAACAAAGCGGATAGCGCTATCTCTTTCTTGCTTTGCTCTGTTGCCAGATCGTCTTTTAACAATGTAGAATTGATAATCAATTAACAAAATATTTCATCTTAATTATGGAAAAATATAATTTCTTGTTTAATAAAATATAATTGGTTATTTTAAACGAGAATGAATAGTTAATATTACATCAATAAACCTGTATCAGCTACCGTCTATAGAAGGCATTGACAAAACCGAGGATCGGGAACGTTGTTCTCCCATCTTTCTCCACTGCCATCATAACGTGGACCTTTATTCTTTATTGATTGATACAATAAGTACATCATCAAAATGATAGGGAGAGAAAAAATAAGGTAACCTTGTGCTATTCCTCTCTCAAATTTAGATAAGGTTACACATAGTCCGAGATTGGTTAAGCCTTGTAGTTGTTCACTTCACAAAATTTTCAGTCCTCAATTATTTTCACAACGTAGATTTTTAAATTTAGATGATTCAAAACCAAACATAGAAGAATATTTCACATTTTTATCAATAAAATAGAAAATATTCACAGAAATAATTTTGCAGGACCAAAAAACAAACTTAATATTCTAAAAACACAGCTGAGACTTTTCTGAAAAGGAGTCTTCTCACTATAAGTGAAAATATAGTAGCCTACTTAATGCCTTCTTCAAGGAACAACTCCTAGAGGGAAAGTATGAATTAACGACAGAAACCTTGATAACACTGAATTTTTATTGGCAAATAAATTATAGAAATTGGATATTTATATACATTTATCTTCCAATTCATTTACCTTCTCTGCTTAGGTATTTTTTTGTCTATAGTTACTTTTATGAGATTGGTGTTGTACTGTTGGAAGTTGAATAAAAATAAATTCATGAGAAATCTCTACATATTTTTACAGATGCTTAGGCCATTTTTATTTTTGTTAACGACGTGGTTAAGTGGTAGAGTGGACATTACTGTCCAAACTTCGCCACGTCAACAACAATAAAAAGTCATTCTTTATTATATATTTTGATTAATATTATATCATATACTATTAAACGAGCAACTTCTGTTTATATGTTTAGATGTTCATATGTTTGTATTTCACCGGATCTCGAAAACGGCTCCAACGATTCTCACGAAATTCAGAACATAGTAGGTTTGTAATATAAAGATTCGATTGCACTAGGTCTCATCCCTGGGAAAACTCGCTGAAGGTCATTAAAAGGATAATTATTATTCATCCTTGGAAAACAGCTGATAATAATTATTTCGTCGACTGTTGGTATGGAAGTGAGTGA
The DNA here is from genome assembly GCF_014356525.2 of Nilaparvata lugens. Lineage (NCBI taxonomy): Eukaryota > Metazoa > Arthropoda > Insecta > Hemiptera > Delphacidae > Nilaparvata > Nilaparvata lugens. The sequence continues at coordinate 1,296,565 of NC_052506.1, read as the reverse complement.
GCGAGTTCATGTGTGTGGGACTGTGTCAAAATTATGACTCAGCTGTTGAACTTTTGTAATCATTCAATCAGGTACTTAGTGCCGGTTGCAAAAAAGCCGGGTTATTTTCAATCCTGATTAATTCCAGTAGATCCATATTTTTGAAATGGTCTTCTCTGATTTGGTTCACGAAGTTAATCAGGATTAAAATTTAACCGTCTTTTGTGCAACTGGGCCTTTGTGAGGGAAATTTTTGCATTCCTCTGGGAATTAATCTAAATTTACTGTGATTAGATAGAACATTTTCTGTATGAATGTTATTATAATTTCTTCTTTCGTAATAAATTTTTTATGGTTTTGTACTCCAGAGCGAAGCTCGGTCCCCGATATTATTATATTAAAATAAAAAGATGTGTCATAAGAATGTGAGAGGGGTGGTGGAGTATTACCTTGACAACCACTCAGAAAATCATGATATTGTAATTATTGCTGTATAATAATAACTTACCATAAGGCATGAAACAGATATACCGGCTGCTCCCAATATAGACGCATGATCCTTGACAAAAATTTCGGTCACATTCAAACAGCCGTCAGTGTAGATATTCAGTTGGGTTTGAAAGTTTTTGCAAGGAATTTTCTGCAAAAAAACATGAAAATTAATACAAATTGAAGATTAAATCCCTTCAAAACTAACGAGTGTTCTGGAATTTAATATACAGTCTGTGCAAAACTTAGTTAGCAGTATAAAAATATTAGTCTTTAGGAGTACACATAGTATAGCACTGCCAGAGAGCCTGTGAAATAATTTGTGTGAGAGAGAAGGAGCAAAAAAGAGAGCGTAGTAGGCCTGCAGGACTTTTTGGACCGAGCGAAGTGAGGTCTAAGATTCAAGTCGACGGTTTTGCATTTCTCTTTATGTTTAAATGTTGCGCATTTACGGCGGAACGCAGCAATAGATTTTCATGAAATTTGACAGGTATGTGTACCTTGTAATGTAATTTTAAATTGCACGTCGACGTATATACAAGGTTTTTGGAAATTTTGAATTTCAAGGATAATATAAAAGGAAAAGGAGCCTCCTTCATACGCCAATATTAGAATAAAAATCAGACTATAGAATTATTCATCATAAATCAGCAGTCGAGTGGATTATAAATTGCATGCCATGACGCATGCAATTCAATGTCTCAATGTAACTTGGTGAAAAATCAGCTGCTGTGTGGACTATTAATTGCATGCCTCATTGAATGCAATTTTTATGCAATATTAAATGAACTATTGATTGCATGCAATTAATAACTAAAATAACATAGTATTGTCTCTCGACCTTTCTCTGCTTTGAACTCGGGCTGACCTGTTGCCAGTATGTCTTGAAGGAGATTAGCTTTTGATGTTAGCATTTTTGATACACCAACCCCAACAGTCATTAGCCGTTTTCACACCGCCGACACGACATACAGACAGGATTTACTCTGATGGACAGTACAAGAGGAGGCTGCGGTTTATAACTGCGCGAGGTCTACTGTTCACAGAATTACTAGTGATAGAATCAGCATAAAAACAGCAACCATGTGTTCCTCATTTTAACATTGGTCATGAAGCTCCATACTGCAAACTAATGTTTGGACGAGCTATAGTATAGTGTATAGCATGATAATTCAGGCGTAGAATCTATATATATAAAAGCGAAATGGCACTCACTCACTGACTGACTGACTCACTCACTCACTCACTCACTCGCATAACTAAAAATCTACCGGACCAAAAACGTTCAAATTTGGTAGGTATGTTCAGTTGACCCTTTAGAGGCGCACTAAGAAATCTTTTGGCAATATTTTAACTCTAAGGGTTGTTTTTAAGGGTTTAAAGTTCGTCTTTTAGCATGTATATTCTTCTTCTCCAAATCTTTTAATTATAATTGAAATCTCCATATCATATGTTACTATAGAACTATAATCTAGATAGAGTACCTCTTCGAAACAGTTGTTAACTGGCAACTAAATTAATAATTTTGTCAGGTTGGCATTAAGTTGAGTTGACTTTGTTAGGTTGGCACCAAGTTGAAGATTTAAATGCATTTATCGCGGAAAATTGATTGGGCACTGCTACTTCAATCCTGGGAATATTATATTACTAGCCGTCAGGCTCGCTTCGCTCGCCATATCCGTTTAGCCAGACGTTTAGTCTGGACCCCCGACTGGATTGTCCTAACATATGATAAAAATGCTCAAATGGAAAATGCAGGCGAGCGAAGCGAGCCTGCTTATCTCATTCTTGGACGATCCAGTCGGGGGTCCAGGGGGCGGAGCCCCCTGGCTAGACGGATATGGCGAGCGAAGCGAGCCTGACGGCTAGTATACTATAAAATAGTGAGATCCAGGTTATAAAGCCAGTGGGAATGATTAGACATCATAGTTGCCAATTTTCTTTTCTCACCACCTTTTACAGCAGTTGAGTCATTATCTGATAGTTAATTGTTGATCCTTGTTAATAATGATCATTCTATCTAAAATATATAGGCTTATATCCATCAAGAAAGTATATTTTTTCATGATTTAGTAATCCATAAGATTTTCAGGGTATTACTTTACGATATTCCTTCAAGTTCATTAAAATAATATTTCAATCAGAAAGTTCTCGCTAATGAAAAGTATTTTTTACAAAAGAAAGGCCCGGGTTGAATATTATATCATATATGATTGAATGTCACGAGAGCCAATCAGAGAAGCCTTCTCTGTGCAAACGGGCCAAACAATTAAAATCGTTCACAATCGTAACTCCCCTGCAAAGACCGGATGTCTGCGTGTTTTTATATACATGTTTTTTTTGTATCTTAAAATATCAATTATTGAAGAATTCATTCCATTTTTGAGAAACTAAATGAGAATAATTCAAATTGTTTTTACCTTTCCCTCGATTTCTCGGCAACAACTGTCAGGAATGTTTCCTTTCCAGTCCGCATAGCTGGTCACGCCGCAGCATTGCAACTGTAAAACAAAGTTACAATATTATTTTAAAATATAGAAATAAAAATAATAATAATAATATTCGAGTGACCTGGCTGGCTCAGGTCTGGTGTCAGAGTTTTCAGGTCGCAACTGATCAATTTCAGGGCCTCTGACATGACCTAACGACTGCTTTTTAGGCAGCCGGGACCGACGGCTTAACGTGTCCATCCGAAACACGGGAGTGGCCTGAGATAAATATCTTGCCCGGGCCGGGATTTGAACCCGGGCCTCTAAATCATAAAGCCAGCATCTGATTCACTCCGTAAACTAGAAATATCTCATTAAAGAAACTAGTAAATGATGGGGAAAAGTATTGTTTTAAACTGATTCAAATTAGACTATTCAATATTAAAAAACCTCCATCAAAATTAATATTATATTCAATATCAGTACTGTATTGTTTAGTCTACGGTATGCTTCTTCTGATTTTTTGGCAAATAACAAAATGCATTACACTTTATATTACAGGTAATTGAACACAGTATACCGTAATGTTTGCTTTATGACAATCTAGTCTGCAAACATTAATTAAATAAAAATTCTACTGAATCGTTGTAATTGTAATTAAAGGAAGCAGATATAAGGAGAAATCTAACTAGAATATTTATGCTGATTCATATTTATTATAGCTTATCTTTGAATGGTATTTTAACTTTCTGAGTAATTGTGAAGGGGGTAATGTGGTAGTTATCCATAGTGTTCACTGTTTATAGTATAATGTGGAGTTTATTATAAACTAATAACAGGTAACCCGTGCTCCGCAAGGGTCTAATTAAAAACTTGACAAACTGAAAACTTGACCTACTGAGATCTTGAATAATTCAAAATAGGCCTACAACCATCCTCGGTGAATCAAGAATCTTTATGTAAAATTTCAAGTAAATCAGTCCAGTAGTTGAGACGTGATGATGCGTCATTCGTGAATTTCCTATCCTGTACGTGTATAAGCCAGAGTTCTTTCATTTATTGTATTATATAAGATAGAGAGAAAATGAGTGAATATGAACGGTTTAGAATTATTATTCCTATCTAAAACTCAATGTATTATTTGATCTATGAGTACATGTAGTCATGAATAGGAGATTCAGTACCGTGAATGTTTATTCATTTATCTATTACTGGAGATTAATGAGTAATTGCATTTGTTCAAATGCTTGAATCCTATTATATTAAACAAGCAATTCCTTTATTTATATATCTGGTTATTTATGTTTAACGGATCTCGAAAACGGCTCCAACGATTTTCACAAAATTTGGAACATAGTAGGTTTATGATATAAATATTCGATTGCTCTAGGTCTCATCCTTGTGAAAACCGGAATTAAAAGGATACATCCTTGGCTGAAACAGCTGTATATAGTAAAAAAAGTGAGTATGTGAAAAATCAAAATATCGCATCCCCGAAATACATAAGATGACGTATAGCCAGCTGTGAAATATAAACACGATCATTTTAGAGAATTGTGTTCTCTTTATCAATAAATAAAAATAGAGAGCGAAGATCGGTGCCCCGATATTGATAATTATTGAACGAGAATCCAAAGTTAAATACTGTAAACCAGATATATTATGTACATATGTACAGCATAATGCTCTAATTCCCAGGCTGGCAGATAAATTAACTATAACTATATAGTGAGGTCCACGTTATAATGGCAGTATTTGATTAACATTTGTGTTGCTATCATTGTCTATCATTCTACAAATCAGATGGCGCTATCCTCTTCTACCTCTGCAAAATTGGCAGATGGTTTTTAACAATGTAGAAATGTAATTAATTAACAAGATATTTTATCTCAATTATTATGAAGACTTATTGAAAAGTAGGTACATTTCCTTGACGAATAAAATATACTTGATTACCGTATACTTTGAATAAGAATGAACTGTATGATCAGATATGCCGGTATCAGCTATCCTCTATGGAAGCCAGTGGCAAGGCCTAGAATTGAAATGAAAAAGATTTTTTTCATCCAAAATACAGTACAATAACAGGAGAATTGGCATCGGTGTTCTCCTATCTTTCTCCACAGCCATTATAACGTGGACCTCATTATATTTGTTCCCCTTGTGGCGAATATCAAAGCTCTTGCATTCAGATGTAACAAGAATGAAGCATTGGAGGTTAATAATCATGAGATTAAAAGAGTACATGAAGTTAAAATTCTAGGAGTCACCATAGATAGTAAACTTTCATGGAAACCCCATTTAGAATGTTTGAAAAAGAAATCAAACTCTGCTGTATATGTGCTTAGGACAATGAAAAATCTGCTAGATATTCAAACTTTGAAAGAGGTCTATTACACGCTCTTCCATTCACATATGGCATTGCATTTTGGGGTAATTCTTCGGATGTCAACCAATAAATTTAATCTTCAAGTTGCAGAAATGGGCAATTCTCGTTATGGTAGGAGAGTCAATAAGAACTAGTTGCAGACCCTTTTTTAAGCATTTAAAAATTCTCCCACTCCCTAGTTTATATATGTTGGAAGCAATTTGTCTGATAAAAAATGAGTTTATGTTTAAGAAGGGTTTTATGAGACAAGATACAGACATGTACTCAGGGATGAAACACATCGTACAGCTTTATATGCGAAAGGGGTAACCAGCGTATGTATTCATCTATTCAATGTATTGCCAACACATTTAACGTGTCTAACACTTGGAAAACTGAGAGTTCAGTTGAAGACAGAACTGGAAGGACAGTGCTTTTATTCGATTCGGGAATTTTTCAGTTGCTTTAGTTCACGGCGATTTTTCGCAGACCTTTGAGAGTATTATATGTTAGAATCTGCTTTATAAATGCACATTTCAAGTTGAATAATTTAAATGATTGACAAGTCCATAAACCCCTTTGAGAGGAGGTCAGTGGCTGCTAAATTATCTATCTATCTAATATTTGCAGTAGCAGAAGTCTTCGGGGAGGTTCACAGCATATAACTTTGGATTTTTGTTCTTTAAATAAATAATCTGTGGGTAGATGACACAAGCTGATAAGTCATGATTTGTAGACTTTTCAGAAGAGCAATTTTAAAGTTTGGCATAGCTGCAAAAATATTATCTATCATATTTTTTCTTACCCATTTTACACTAATATAATCAGCTGATCATTGACTATTTGAATATAAAATATCAAGGAATAAAACATTAAAATTAACTTCATAATTAAATTCATAATAATATAATAAATAAATATAAAAAACTATTGAGGATTTTTGCTAGTGATGTCAGAGATATCATGTTTTGCCATCTGCCAAATGTTTCAAATCACAATGTAACAGTATAGGAAATATCTTAAAAATCGATTATTTAGAAATTTGAATATATTTTTTAACAATTAATTGATATTATTTACAAGTATTGATCAAGTTAAACAAACTGAACTGTTTGCAAAGTTGTATGGGTTATGTAGTTCTCATAGAGGTTATTGATTTTCAGATTTCATAATAGCCTACCAGTACATACACTTATCAAATTTTGCCATCTTTTGATAATAAATTGGATTATAATACAAACCGGTAGAAGAGTGTTGAGATATATGTACTTATCAATATTTGTCAACTTGGGGTTTGGAAGAAAATGCTCTATCAGGCCTATATCTCAGCTATTTAAAGAGATACAACATATTTAGTTACTAGCAGGTAACCCGTGCTTCGCAAGGGTCTTTCTTAAAACTTGTAATGAAATCTAGAAGAATTCAAAATAGGCCTATGTACAGTGAGTCAGTCATTCTATCAGGGCTCGAATAATTTTGAAATTTTAATTAAATAAAACTGGAAGAATATAACTTCTTTATGTGAATAACACCTTCATTGAAAGACATATTAACTGCATGCGTTTTCATATTGCCGATACAGCATTGATGAAACTGTAGACGTTTATTTAGCATTTGTCTCAAAAATTGTAGCTGAAAAATTAATAATCCATGCCACGTGTTGTAGGCATAAACATTGCATCAGGAAAACGAAGTTTCAAAACTATGTTTTTCAGGAAGAAAGCAATATAGAAACAGATGTACCTTTTTTAATTTTGACCATATGATTTGGTGATTTTTTAATGAAATCGAATGTACCATTAACGAAATTTAAACATTAATTCTGAAAAATCTAAAAGGAAAATTAAAATTTGGGCTTCCAGGTGCACGAGATTTTTATTTTTAGAATCTATGTGCAAAATTTGGAAATCTAAATCATTCCCGTTTTTCCGGTATGCAATCCACAAGTTGACATGTTTTGATGCGAACAAACGAACACACGAACAAACACAACCCTACTCTCTCTTATTATATAACTTAGATACCTACCATCTTATAGATCTAATTTTTCTGAACACAACCATATGCATAGCCTAACTCAATATGTTCAAAAATGTGACTTATCAACTTGTGTCATTTACCCACAGATATATTTATTTATTTATTTATTCAATCATTCAGAATTACACAACTTTCAGAAGAGTACCACAGGCTTACGCCCAAAACGGTTCCAATTCTAATTTATATAACAGTTCAAATGTAGTTAGGTTATGTGTCACTCATTCTCCTATTACACACTCAATTTACAATTCAAAACACACAAAATTATTTTCAAATAATATAGGCCCAATAATTGATCTATACCGATAATCTCAATAATTATAATTTATTAGTTATGCTTACAAAATAAAAATTATTATTTTATTGATTTTAATTACATTTTCCTGTGTATCATCCCATGCGCGTCTAATGTTTCTCTTCTCATTGTAGAATTTGATGGAGCTGTACATTTCTTGCTCCATGGTGTACCTGACCTTCTCCTTGAAAACATAGCCCAGTATTCCGCCAACCAGCATCACAACAAAAATTATCAGGATGATGATGAAGTACTGTTGAACAAAATCAACAAATTTATTTATTTATACAATAAAATATGTCAATTTCCACTGAGTCTAACAAGACCCATATTGGTACAAAACAAAATAGCACTGTACATGAATAAACTATATTAGTGTGAAACTGAAATTAGAATAGATGAGCACAGTACAAAATAATGTAGATTACTCCAAAAACAAGATAGAAAGATAGACATAGAAAAAGAGAGGAGAAAAGTCATGCAGTTCGTGAACCCATGCAAAAATCATTATCTATATTTCTTAAGTAAGTAATTATAGAAAGAAGAAATGCAACTCCTCATCACCAGCCATAAGTCAATACCCAGACGAATAAATTCATAATTGATTTCAATAAATTCGTCAATGATTTAGAAGAAGAACACAATAATTGTACGGTTAGATTAGAGACTTGTACGTGAGTGATGAAGACTATCCGAAGATTAGATTAGAGTTCTTCTATTTATGTAAAGTTACAATATAGAGTACGGTACAAGCATAGAGAAACAATAGAGTAAGTAGATATCCATCCCATGGTATAGGGCGTTTATGTCGCAACTTTTACTGTTATCTCAAGCCGATTACTGTTGATTATTGTCGAATTTTACTGTTTTGTTGGGGTGAGAGTTTATGAACGGCACAAAATGAGAGACTACCAGCGTCACACAGCTTCACGGGAAAAAATTACATGAACTAGCGGCTTGAGATAACAGTAAAAGTTACGACATAAACGCCCTATACCATGGGATATATACTTATGCTATTTTCTCTATGGTACAAGTCAATAATTTATAATTTTATGGTTTCAATGGTTGTGGAACATTACAGGTCTATGCTGGATTCAGGCAGCTGAAAAAACTCTTCAACATCATAAAAAGGGTTTAAGCAGAGCCCCGTATGTAGAGTTTTTTTTTAACTCTATGGCTCCCATGTCTCTAAACTTGAGGAGAAATTTTCAAGGCTGTGCAAAGGCTAAAAATAAACTTTCCACTCGTGATATTTTTCAAAGTTTTCCGATTGTATATCATCAAGCTATCAAAATGAAAAAGTTTTCTCAAAAAAAACTTTTTTTCCAATCCTTTTTGAGATATGAGCGCCTGAAGTGTCAATTTTTGGGACAGAACATTTCAAATTCGGCTATATATAAATCCATGAGATTTAGAGGATGGATTCTTCATGGTATTGTTGATCTAGTAAAACAAAAATTTTCTGAAAATATCAATTTTTAAAAAAGTTATTCAATTTACCAAAAATTACTCAACTAAAAGTTATTTTTGGCTATTTTTAGTAAATTGAATAACTATCTTAAAAATTGATATTTTCAGAAATTTTTTGTTCTAATAGATAAACAATACCATGAAGTATCTATCCTCTAAATCTCATGCATTTATCTATTACCGAATATGAAATGTTCTGACCCAAAAATTTAAACATTAGGCGCTCATATCTCAAAAAGTAATGATCAGAAAAAATGTTTTCCTGAGAACACTTTTCCATTTTTATAGCTTAATAATATACAAATCAAAAAACTTTGAAAAAATATCACGAGTAGAATCTTTATTTTTAGCCTTTGCACAGCCTTGAATAAACTTCTACCCATGATCACATGATTGGACCTTATAGCCTCTCCAGACGGACAAAAGGAATTTTGATGTCATGCCTATGTCGAGTAGCCTATTGATCACATGAACGTTCGATCTACATTGGAGCGTTTCCCTTCACTTATGAGTGTGAAAAAAGCTACAGAATAATATAAAGATTCACCAAGCTCAACAAAAAGTGGCTTACATTGGGCTATTCTATCAGCTCTACTCAATATATCCTGATTGCTCTCTTCTGCATAATAAATACCTCTCCAATCAATCAATCAAATTTCATTAATTCAGGTAGTTGCATATAAAAGACAAGCTTCGCAACATTGAATCGTCACAATCAATAATAAATACAGAAAGTACAATAGTGCAAGGAGGAGACGTCAAAGAAAAAATCTGGTTTGGCGCACTCACACAACTTTCCTTGCCGTTATGAAAATTGATCACCTGACGCTAGTGTTCACGCACATCTCAAGTCTATTCGAAGATCTGAGCCAGCTGGTGACAGGACAATAACGCTGGAGACACACGAGGTCTGCTATCTCTTCATAGTGAATGTAAATTTAAAAAAAAATTATTTTGGAGAGAGATGAAGAAATAGTTGACCTCAAGCGTAATACTCCGGTTTTCCAGTTAGAACCTACTAACAGGAGAAATAAATTAAGAAATAGTCTGCCTAGCAATTTCAACGTCAAGCTACGTAACTTTTACCAGCCTCTTCAAGTAAATGAGGAGGATATAGATGCAAATATTGCTGCAATGGCTGAAGAGATTGCTACCTCAAAACGCAAACGACCTCACAATAAAAAAAATGCACCAGAATTAGTAAAAAACAATCTCCCTAAAAATATGCTCAATGAAACAAAGAAGATACTGTTGGTATCTGATAGTCATGGAAGGAATTTAACGTGGCATTTGAATGGTAGGTTGAAACACTCCTATGAATGTATTGGTTTTGTAAGTCCTGGCGCTAGGACTGAACAGATTTATGCCATGATAATATATGTGGTGAAATTGCTGATAATGATATTCTAATTATATTGTGCGGCGCTAACGATGTTGCGAGAAACGAGGCAGAAAAGGCACTAACGGGAATCGAGGAGACGATTAATCGATTTCAAAAAAATAAAATTGTCTTAGTAGATGTTCCAAACAGACACGACCTTGTTGAGTGGTCTTGTGTAAACAGGGAAGTAGCGCGGACGAACTGTTTACTCAAGGCTATTGGCGGGAGGTATGAGAATGTGATACTTGTAGAGGCAAGTCGGGCAGAAAGATTCCACCACACTCGACACGGCATGCACCTCAACCGTTGGGGCAAGGGCTGGCTGGCTGGAAGGATTTCTGCGGCTATTGAGGACGGTGACTATGCGATTGTTGACTCTCCTGTTTCTCTGGCCGATGACGGCTCACCTTCGCGGGGGGCTGCGTGGCCTCTCCACCCCGGTCACCAATTGGGCGGCTCGGCGACATGCAGTCTCCCGAGGTCGAGTCCCTGTCTATCACTGCATCTCCTGCGACAAATTTGGGAAACGACTGCCGCTCGGTGGAAACTACTCAACCTTAGCTACAAGTGTCTCACAGGATGGATCCGGGAGAATATCAATTTTACATCAGAATGTTCAGCACTTGCCATCCCGTTTAGACTTGCTAAGGATTAATTTAGAGGAGCTAAAACCTGACATACTGGCAATATCTGAGCACAAGATGTCAGAAGCTGAAACTGCACTGTTAAATATACCCGACTATACTATAAGCTCGAATTTCTCTAGGAGTAATAATATGGGAGGCGGGGTCATGATTTTAGTTAGTAATAAAATCTATTCAAGTTGCAGGCCCGTTGAACTGCCGGCAATAAAGTCTATAACGATGGAAAAAGAATTTGAGTGTTGTGTAACCAAATTTTCTATTAATAGTTTCTCTTTTGTTATGGCCTGTTTGTACAGAACACCCCAACATTGTTACTTAGATTCTTTTTTAGAAAAACTTGAAATATTGCTTGAAATTCTGTGCAGGAAATACAAAAATGTTGTACTAGCTGGTGACATAAATATTAATGTACTAGAAAAGAATAATGTTTACCTTAAGTTCAGTAATATTCTAAAAATGTATAATATGTCATTTAAGGTCGATTTTCCAACTAGAATAACTACAACCTCTGAAACAGCTATTGATAATTTTATTACAAATATTTGTGATGAGAACTTGAAAGTGTCAGGCATTATAACCCATATATCAGATCATGATGCTCAGCTATTTGAAATTCTTAATGTTAGTAACTTTCACAAAAAACCAATAAGAGGTCTTAGCAGGAGATTTGACGACTGTAATTCCAATATATTTTTCAAAGATTTAGAGAGCGTCAATTGGATGGATGTTTATCAATCTTCAGTAAGTGATAAGTATAATGCATCTATTTCAATTTTTTCATATTATTTCAACATTAATTTTCCAAAGCTATTTATGAATGAGAAGGAAACAAATAAGGATAAATATTCGAGCAGCGTGGTCATTAGGAAAAAGAGAGACTTATTGGAGCTTGAAAGAATATTTAGAAATACAAAGAGTGATGATTTAAAAGATCAAATTAAAACTAGAAAGAGAGATTTGAGACAGGAAATAGCAATAAATAAACAAAAAGTCTTTGACAATAAAGTCGCCAATGCAAGAAATAAAATAGAGTTATCTGGAAGATTGTTAACGATAATGTTGGTAAAAACAAAAATAAAAACTCAAATTTAAGTGTTATAGATAATGGAATTCATGTAACAAACCCTCTTACTATTAGTAATATATTTAATGATTTCTTTGTTACAGCAGTAGATAAGTTTGTCATACCAAATATTCCTGATAGATGTGAACCTGTTGAAACCCCGATTTATCCAAACTGTCAATCCACACTGAGATTCAGATTCAAAACTATTTCAGAATATGAGTTAGTAAAAATAATAATGTCATTTGAAAATAAACTTTCTTCAGGGCCAGATGACATCCCAATTACAATAGTTAAAAAAGTCTTGCCGGCAATAATTAAACCCTTGACTCATATAATAAATTCCTCCTTGATATCGGGCCATTTTCCAAACATTTTAAAGGTAGCCAGGGTTTTTCCAATATTTAAGAAGGGTCAGTATCTATTTTATCAGTATTTTCTAAAATTATTGAACGTGTGGTGTACATGCAGCTAATAGAATATTTAGAAACAAATAACATTTTGGACAAAGAACAGCATGGTTTTCGCTCTAAAAAGTTCACGATAACGGCTGGAGTCGATTTCATTAACTCTATCGTAAATGCAATCGACAAAGGGGAGAAAATTGTTGGCATATTCTTGGATATGACTCGTGCTTTTGACAGTGTGAGGCATAATGTTTTGATAGATACGTTGAAAACTCTAGGTGTAAATGGAATAGAACAGACATGGTTTGAATCGTACCTGAAGGATAGACAACAATTTGTTGAGATAGAGCATATTGAAGAGACGCATGCGCTGCAATATAAAATCAGATACCGCTCTGACCTGAGGAGTCTGAAATATGGTGTCCCTCAAGGCTCAATATTGGGTCCTTTATTGTTCCTGTGCTACATCAAAGGGTTGCCTAGGGTGGTCCAGGGGAAAGCTGCTGTTTGTCTCTATGCTGATGATGCAAACATCATCTTCTCGGGTGAATCCATTGAAGAGATTGAAGCAGCATCCGCTGTTGGCTTGTATTCCATTAATAATTTCTAAATAATAGGAATCTTCTTTTAAACGCCAGCAAGTCTATTGTAGTTCCTTTTTCTACAAGGCAAAGAATAATCATTGGTCCCCAAATGTTGAAATAAATGGCGAAACCTTAGAATTAGTGGATGGCACAAAATTCTTAGGCCTTGATATTGATAGCAGCTTATCATGGGATAAACATGTTTCTCAGGTTGTAAAAAAGATATCCCCCGGCCTTTTTGCTTTGCGGCAATTGACAGATATCTGCAGTATACAGACAATGAAATCCCTGTACCACTCTTTAATACATTCTCATCTGGCATACGGACTTGCTATCTATGGAAGTACAACCAAGAGTAACCTTGATAAGATACTATTACAACAAAAAAGAGCTCTCAGAATAATAATGAAGTTAAAAAGATTAGACTCAGTAAAACTCGTTTTTCCACAGTTTGGAATCTTAACAATCTATGGGCAATATATTTTTGACGTAGTCATGTACTTTAAAAAATGCTCGTCAACAGGATCAAGAAACGAAACACATGGCTACAACACCAGATTTGGAAGGATCGAGGAGAGGCATAGATTGAATTTCTTTAAGAAAAAAACACTTTTTATGGGGAGAAAATTTTCAATATACTTCCTAGAGAGTTGAAAGAAATAGAGGAGGTTGAATACCTACAAAAAAAATTAAAGGAATATTTGGTGGGACTATCTCTATACTCTTTGCAGGAGTATGTCAATTTGACTGTAAGATTTTAGAATCTTGTTTTTTTATCAGAATTTTGACTTCTGTATGTGTAAAGGATGATTTGTGACGATATTAATAATTATTTTTGTAATTTGACACTGTTCAGATGTATTTTGTGCATTTTGATGAATAAAGAAATTTTCAATTCAATTCAATTCAATTCAATTCAATGATTTAATAGAATCAACAGGTGCCAACAGTTTGCAATTGAATAATCATATTTTCTCGAATTTCGAGCTTAATTCCACTTTTAGGTGAAGATGTTACAAAACATTAATTGTTGAGATTTTCATGCTCAATCCTTTCCACTTGAAATTTTTTGTTTAAATTGTATCTGAAGACTGATAATTGGGAATCTAAAATCAAACTTTGCATAGATGGGGCGAAGCTCCTGAAATTTTTACAGATATGGGACTCGTGGCAGTTGATAGAGCTCATCAATGACTATTTTAGGTATAAATTTGATCAAAATCGTTGGAGCCGTTTCCGAGAAAATCGCGAAAAATCCTGTTTTCGACAACATTTTCGCCATTTTAGACGCCATCTTGAATTGCATTTGATCGAAATTGTTCGTGTCGGATCCTTAAAGTGTAAGGACCTTAAGTTCAAAATTTCAAGTCATTCCGTTTATTGGGAGATGAGGTATCGTGTACACACACACACACACACACACACACACACACACACACACACACACACACACACACACATACACACATACAGACCAATACTCAAAAACCCCTTTTTCGGACTCAGGGGACCTTGAAACGTATAGAAATTTAGAAATTGGGGTACCTTAATTTTTTTCGGAAAGCAATACTTTCCTTACCTATGGTAATAGGGCAAGGAAAGTGAAAAGTATTTACTAATTTATGCACATATAAGACTATCCTCCATATTATGTTCTATTTCTTGGTTTGCATAATTTTATCAAAAATGGGATTATCTAAATTGAATTGAATGATATTTATTACTATTTAATTATGCTGTAGTGTAGATATGAAATCTTCTTTTACATTAATTTAATTTACTGCTTTTGCTTCCAACGTTTATAATCTTCATATTAGCATTCATATCAATATGTTTATGGTTTTCTTCCATCAAGTGCTCCACAAGGCTTATTATTGAGTATTATTTTTTTGATTTTAGAGTTGAATGTGCTCCTGGAGAAAATAAATTTTGTATATAAATTGTTTTTAATATCTTTTATAAGTAGCCCATGCAAATAAAGTAATTTTTTATGGATATTCAAAATACAATACATAATGGAATACAAAATGAGTTTAATAATAAATTTTAAATTTAATAAAAATCAATTAGTTATTCTTGAAAATATATTTTCTTATTGCTTTTGCCATCATCAATAAATAATTGTTACTGGTGAAGAGTTGCAAAGCATCTTTGCAATCAACATTCAAATTGAAATAAATCATTAAGTCATTATTTCTTATGAATTCAAAGAAATTCAAAGATGCTTTGCTCCTCTCATCTCTCCACTTATTATTCATCACCGAAAACACCCATTCCACAAATGCTGAAGTGGCAGGGATAGAGAGTAAATATGAAACCACTTTATACAAATTCTTGAACTCATCAGCATCACATGCACTGAAAAAATGTAGCCAATATTTATTTGAAATCTGACAGTCTCCACCACTCTACAAACGTAGAATGTTTTGATTTCCTCGTACTTTATTATATAGTACTTTATTGAACAAAATAAAGTATTTTGCGTACTTTATCTTTCTTACAAAGTATAAAGTACAAGACCTCCAAATAAAGTACAATACTTTATTATATAGTATGGGTGGCAACCCTAATTGCCATCCCTAAACAGAGATGGTTTAGTGAGAGGTTACAGTACTCACAGTTAGCAGCATACACTTGATCTCCTTGATGGCGCCCAGACATCCGAAGAACGCGATTAGAGACACGAGGGCTCCTGTCGCAATGAGAATGTAGACGGCACCCATGAACAGATTTGTGCCCAGCAACTCATTGATGAACGATTTGTCCATCAGAGTCCAGATGCCAATTCCGAACACTGTTATGCCACCCACCTGCCAAAATTATACAAATGAGTACAACCAGGAAGATGGCGGACCTGTCTCAAAAGATCTCGTTGTCACAGAGTGAGTGATTGATTCATTTATTGTAAAATATCTGACTGCTATAGTGAGGTCCACGTTATAATGGCAGAATTTTATTGACATTGGTGTTGCTATCCTTGTCTATCATTGGAAAAAGCAGATAGTGCTACCCTTTTCTAACTCCACAACGTTGCCAAATCCGATTTTAACAATGTAGAAATACATTAAGGCAGACAATCAGAAACGCTGCTCTTCTATCTTTGTTCACTGCCATTATAACGTGGACCTCACTATACCTAGTAGTTCTTTTTAATAGCAAAAAGTGATTTCATACAAATTAAGAAGATGATTTCTCGATCCATTCCGAGCTGCAATGTATATTGTTAATATTTATTATTTTTTGTTAATTGACCGAACGCAGCCTCGATAAGATGTGGAGTGATATTCTATTGATTTCTATTGTTACTGATGATGAACAAATCAGAATATTAGGAAATAATTTGATAAATTGTTTGTTTCACTTACAAATATGACAAAGTTGGCAGCAAACATACTATATTTCACAAATTGTCCACACCCGTCCATCTCTGAGCCGAACCCCATTCTGGAGAACGTTTAAGAAACTCTGAAAAAAGACAAAATAGTATATTATTTTATGTTAATATAATTTGCTGTTCTCTTTAGTAATGTGACATTACAAAGCATTATACAGGTTGCGTTTCGTAGAGCAACTCTTCATGACATTATATAGTTTAGAGATGTATATACAGGGTGTTTCAGAAGTAGTGTCGAGAATTTTAGGGTATCGTACCTGGATGCTAGGAGACTACAAATGTCATATTTGAAGTGTCCAAAACTCAGCGGTTATCCTTATAGCTGCCATTTTGTTTTTTTCACTTAAAATTTTTATCTCAAGAACGAAATGTGTATTGATCTGAAATTTGGCATGAATATTTATGCTATAAAGACTCAACTATAAAAAATAAAAAAAAATTTTCGTTGAAATTTTTCAAAATGGCGGCCATTTTAAATTTTTGATGGCGAATATCTCGAAAACCGTCCATTTTACAGAAAATTTACAAGAGACAAGAAAGTTAGCAACTTTTTTCACAATTCCAATGATACCTAATTATTAAGATTGGTCGAAGAATAACAGAGAATTAATTTTTTCGTACTGCATGCATGACCACTTTTCACCATTTAAAGATCAATATTAATTTTTTAATTCCAGATGTATTTAAGATGAAGCTTTGAAACTCGGTATGGCTCCATATGGGCAAACAGATGATTTTACAATGGTTTTCAGATGATAATGTTTGTCTTGTAAAAGTATTGTTGTTTCATTAAAAGTAAAGAACCAGATGTAGTGCTTCCTATTTCTTAGTCTCACGTTTCCTAGGTCTTATTTCTATCTTAAATTTCCAGTTTCAATATTTTCTTACGTTGCTTCTACACAAATATTTAATTATTGTAATGGAATTTAGTTCGCTGGAGTACACCGATATTCACTTCATGTATGGAGCAGCTCTTGGCAATGCGACCGAAGCAAGAAGAATGTATGCAGCTGCATTTCCAAACCGCCGTCTCCCTTCTGACAAGGTGTTCACAAGAACTCACAATCGGCTGAGAGAAGTTGGTTCATTTGAACGGAACAGGGTAATTGCTGGTAGGCCTCGAGCAGTTCGAAATGTTGCTTTTGAAGAGGAAGTATTGCAGAAATTCGATTTCAATCCTAGAACGAGTACGAGAGCAGTTGCAAAGCAAATCAATTCAAGTGCTTCTTCTGTGTGGCGTGTACTAAACAAGGAAAGACTTCACCCCTTCCGCTTTCAAAAAGTTCACTCATTGGTTGAACGCGACTATGAGCCAAGAGTAAACTGTGCCCGTTGGTTTCTTCAGCAAGACATTATCCAACCAAATTTTCTAGAAAATGTGTTATTTACCGATGAGTCCAGCTTTACAAGAGAAGGAATCTTCAACTCTCGCAACAGTCACGTCTGGGCCTTAGACAATCCTCATGAGGTCAAAGTGCGTGGTTATCAGCATAGATTTTCGCTGAATGTTTGGACGGGTATCTTAGGTAATCGCGTGATTGGACCATACATTCTTCCTAATCGTCTGAATTCTCCCACGTACATTACTTTTTTAAGAGACATACTACCAGAACTTTTGGAAGATGTGCCTCTTGCAAACAGATATAATATTTGGTTTCAACATGATGGTGCCCCTGCTCATTTCGGAAATGTTGTTACGGACTTTCTGAACATGACCTATCGTCAGCGGTGGATTGGGCGGGGTGGACCAGTACCGTGGCCCGCACGTTCACCTGACCTCAACCCTTTAGATTTTTTTTTCTGGGGCCATATGAAAGACCTTGTTTACAGCACGCCAGTAGAAAACGAAGAAGACCTTGTGGCAAGAGTGGTTGCTGCAGCAGGTGCCATTCAAGATGATGAAAATGCTTTTATAGCAGTTCGACGGTCCATGATTGAAAGGTGCAGACTGTGTAATCAAGTTGAAGGACGGCATTTTGAGCAATTGCTGCATTAGTATCAGTGAACCGATTTGAGTGAAATTAATATTTTTCAATGTAAAATAAAATTTGGAGGAAAGTTATTCTTGTATATTTCTGTAATAAGAACGGTTTTCATGAAATTATAAAAAAAATTAATATTGATCTTTAAATGGTGAAAAGTGGTCATGCATGCAGTACGAAAAAAATTAATTCTCTGTTATTCTTGACCAATCTTAATAAATTAGGTATCATTGGAATCGTGAAAAAATTTGCTAACTTTTTTGTCTCTTGTAAATTTTCTGTAAAATGGACGGTTTTCGAGATATTCGCCATCAAAAATTTAAAATGGCCGCCATTTTGAAAAATTTCAACGAAAAATTTTTTTTTTATTTTTTATAGTTGAGTCTTTATAGCATAAATATTCATGCCAAATTTCAGATAAATACAACATTTCGTTCTTGAGATAAAAATTTTTAAGTGAAAAAACAAAATGGCAGCTATAAGGATAACCGCTGAGTTTTGGACACTTCAAATATGACATTTGTAGTCTCCTAGCATCCAGGTACAATACCCTAAAATTCTCGACACTACTTCTGAAACACCCTGTATAATACTACTGTCATAGATGAATGAATTCTTTATTCATTTATTCATACAATAAGTACGGTACATCATCAAAATGATAGGGAGAGAAAAATAAGGTAACCTTGGTGCTATTCCTCTTCCAAATTTATATAGAGTTACACATAGTCCGAAGTAGGTTGAGTCTTGTAGTTATTTATTTTATTTTGACACTTGAAAACATGAAAGTGTTTGAGAAGATAAAAGGCCTCACAGGTGTAATTACAAGTTGTCCTGATATATGTAGATGTTATAGAAGAGATAGAACAGAGTTCAATAAAAGAACTCCTCAATTTTAAAATTTGGTTCCAAAAAATATGAAATTACTTGTATTTTTTCTTTAAGGCTACTCATGTATATGAATAAAAATAGAAATCTATGTATCCTTTTTTAGAATTACCGTATTTATAGTCATAACATGTTTTATCAAGTCTTGATAATGGAGACAAGACTTTCATTTATGGCATCATTACAGCCGAAGCATGTGACTGAACTATTTTAAAAAAGGGTAATCAGATTTCTATTTTTATTTATTTAAAATCTATCTATATATATAAAAGAGAAATGGCACTCACTCATTGACTGACTGACTCACTCACTCACTCGCAGAACTAAAAATCTACTGGACCAAAAACGTTCAAATTTGGTAGGTATGTTCAGTTGGACCTTTAGAGGCGCACTAAGAACGGATTTGGAAAAAATTACAAAAATACGCCCAAAATCTGCGTTTTTCCAGCACTTTTTTTAGCGTTTTCTCAGCTTTATCGAGAACAAATGAATAGAAATTGTTCAAATTTAGTACAGAAGCTCAGCTAGGGTGTAATACAGTAACTATATTACCCAATAGTACCCAATATAGTTACTGTAGGGTGTAATAATGTTGTGTTAGGAGGAATTTGCAATAACGTCAAAGATACGTCCAAAATTAGCGTTTTTGGGCTTTCTCAGCTTTATCGAGAACAAATGAACAGAAAATATTCAAATTTACTACAGAAGCTCAGCTGGGGTGTAATAATGTTGTGTTAGGAGGAATTTGCAATAAAGTCAAAGATACCGTACGTCCAAAATTAGCGTTTTTTTTGCTTTTTCTCAGATTTATCGAGAACAAATAAACAGAAAATGTTCAAATTTACTACAGATCGAAGCTCAGCTGGGGTGTAATAATGTTGTGTTAGGAGGAATTTGCAATAACGCGAAAGATACGCCCAAAACCTGCGTTTTTCAGGCGCACTAAGAACGGATTTGGAAAAATTTCCAAAGATACGCCCAAAATCTGCGTTTTTCCAGCCTTTTCTAGCGTTTTCTCAGCTTTATCGAGAAAAAATGAACAGAAATTGTTCAAATTTAGTACAGAAGCTCAGCTAGGGTGTAATAATGTTGTGTTAGGAGGAATTTGCAATAACGTCAAAGATACGTCCGAAATTAGCGTTTTTGCGCTTTCTCAGCTTTATCGAGAACAAATGAACAGAAAATGTTCAAATTTACTACAGACGCTCAGCTGGGGTGTAATAATGTTGTGTTAGAAGGAATTCGAAATAACGCTAAAGATACGCCCAAATAAATTTTGGGTCTTTGCGTTTTCTCAGTTATTTCATCAAGTAATAGACAGAAAATGTTAAAATTTGGTACAAAGGTTCAGTTAGGGTCTAAAAATTTTGTGATGAGGTGACTTTAATATTTCATCAAAGATACGCCCAAAATCAGCGTTTTTACAACGTTTTTCTCAGCTTTTCTGCGTTTTCTCAGTACTTTGACTTTCTGATGGAATAATGAAGCATGCTCAAATGAAAAATGCAGGCGAGTGAAGCGAGCCCGCTGATCTCATTTTTGGACGATCCAGTCGGGGGAAGCGAGCATGACGGCTAGTAACTTTATATACTGACAAATGGAATTATTGCTGCTCATTTAATAATAACACTTTAATCAATAAAATTCAAATTTATTGTGAATTGAAGCACTACGGTATTCCTTCCTCCTTTTATTCATTTTTACTTTCCTTGCCCTATTACCATAGGTAAGGAAAGTATTGCTTTCCGAAAAAATTAAGGTACCTCAATTTCTAAATTTCTATATGTTTCAAGGTCCCCTGAGTCCAAAAAAGTGGTTTTTGGGTATTGGTCTGTATGTATGTGTGTGTGTGTGTGTGTGTGTGTGTGTGTTGTGTGTGTGTGTGTGTGTGTGTGTGTGTGTGTGTGTGTGTGTGTGTGGTGTGTGTGTGGTGTGTGTGTGTGTGTGTGTGTGTGTGTGTGTGTGTGTGTGTGTGTGGTGTGTGTGTGTGTGGTGTGTGTGTGTGTGTTGTGTGTCTGTGTACACGATATCTCATCTCCAAATAAACGGAATGACTTGAAATTTTGAACTTAAGGTCCTCCCCCTATAAGGATCTGACACGAACAATTTTGATCAAATGCAATACAAGATGGCGGCTAAAATGGTAAAAATGAGGTAAAAAACAGTGTTTTTCGCGATTTTCTCGAAAACGGCTCCAACGATTTTGATCAAATTTATACCTAAAATAGTCATTGATAAGCTCTATCAACTGCCACAAGTCCCACATCTGTAAAAATTTCAGGAGCTCCGTACCATCTATGCAAAGTTTGATTTTAGATTCCCAATTATCAGGTTCCAGATACAATTTAAACAAAAAATTTCAAGTGGAAAAGATTGAGCATACAAATCTCTACAATTAATTTTCAGTAACATTTTCACCGAAAATTGAAAATAAGCTCGAAATTCGAGAAAATAAGATTATTCAATTGCAAACTGTTGGCAACTGTTGATTCTATTAAATCATTCACTATGAAGAGATGGAGACCTCGTGTGTCTCTAGCGATTTTGTCCTGTCACCAGCTGGCTTGGATCTTTGAATAGTAGACTTGAGATGCGCGTTAACACTAGCGTCAGGTGATCAATTTTCATAAAGGCAAGGAAAGTTGTGTGAGTGCGCCACACCAGATGTTTTATCTTCATTCCCATCTTACTTTTTTACCTACTCCCTAAAGGTATTCTTGTATATATTATTACCTGATATAATTGTGCTCTGTATCCTCTATGTATTCAGGATGTTTATTTTTATAAAATTAACATTTTGCACAGAGATTTTGTGGAATTTCTCCATATTTTTATTTCACTATTAAATTTTATAAAACTTTAAAGTGAGAAAGCACTCACATTATTTGATGTGGCGACTTCCGTTTCGTGCTGGTATTGCACATTTTCAAGCCAAACAGGAACTGAAGTGTTTAAGGTTATGAGGGTGAAATTTGGTTCAATTTTATTTCACCTTAATGTTTATTTTAATTTTATTTTGATGTTACTTATTGAGGAATGCTGTCATTTTGGAAATAAATCTCACAAGTCACGTATTCAATGTGAGTTATAGCTATTATTTATTGAACACACCAGCCAATCATTATGATTCAGTGCAATAGCTCAGCCTTGATATAATGCTCCATCTGGCAAACTTCCATATTTAAGATCAACTCATGCCTTTCATTGCAGTTTTTAAACTGTAACAATTACTGATGTGATCTATGACTGTAAATATATATATATTGGCTCATTCCGTTGTGATCTATGCCTATATATGTCACACCTGTTTGAGATAGAATAATGAGATAGGCTACAAAGGTACTGTGGTGATTTGAGATAAATTTGAAGAATTGTAAGTTAGATTGTTACGGGAGCGCATAAATCAGGATTAATGTATAGCCAATCTCCTTGAATAACTGGAATATGATTGAGATAGGAGAATGAGGTATTAGAAAGTCTGCCGTATAGATTCAGTAAATACTAGTGGAAACTGATAATGATGATTATGGTTTATATGATAGCTGATGTGCTTTTAGAATATTAAGTTTGTTTTTTGGTCCTGCAAAATTATTTCTCTAATATGTGAATATTTTAATGATGATTATGTGAAATTTCTTCTATTTGTTTGGTTTTGAAGCATCTAATTTAAAAATCTACTTTGTGAAAATAATTATAAGGACAGTGAATATTTCCTATTTTAATGATGATAATGTGAAATATTTCTTCTATGTTTGGTTTTGAAGCATCTAAATTTAAAAATCTACTTTGTGAAAATAATTATAAGGACAGTGAATATGGTGAATATTTCCTATTTTAATGATGATAATGTGAAATATTTATTCTATGTTTGGTTTTGAAGCATCTAAATTTGAAAATTTACTTTGTGAGAATAATTATAATGTTGTATATCCATACTTTTTCACCGTTAAAATTAAACTTGAATTTAAAAACACTTTTGAAGTGAAAATGCACTTACTTTTGTAGTGACGATCGTTTCGACCTGTTGTTGGTCATCATCAGACTGTGGGAATTACTCAGATGACAAAGCTATGTGCCTTGGAGGACACATAGCCTTGTCATCTGAGTGATTCCCACAGTCTTATGATGACCAACAACAGGTCGAAACAATCGTCACTACAAAAGTAAGTGCATTTTCACTTCAAAAAGTGTTTTTAAAATTCAAGTTAATATTATAAGCCAGTGAATATGTTATATTTTCTATTCTAATGATGATAATGTGAAATATTTCTTCTATGTTTGGTTTTGAAGCATCTACATTCAAAAATCTACTTTGTGAAAATATTAGACAGTGAAATTTTGTGAAGTGAAGAACTAGGCCTACAAGACAACCCATTTTGGACTCTGTGTACCTTATCTCAAATTGGGAGAGGAGCACGCACAAGGTACCTTATTTTTTCTCTCCCATCATTTTGATGATGTACTTATTATTATATCAATCAATAAAGAATAAACACTGAAATATTTTCTAGAATGTATTACATAGAGATTGACAAAAATAAACTTTTCCTAATGTTAGAAGAAGTAGTTCCAATAATAAAACTACAATATTATTTATAATAGCATAGAGAACAACAGCGTAAGCTGTACTATTGTTTCTCTATGATAATAGTCTTCACCTTCAGCCGTATAAGAATAAGATACTGTAGTGAAATAGCGATTTAGAATAATTTTTTTTTGTTCAACTGTCACAACATTGTATTAGGTATTTTTGTGCTTTTGGTAAAATAAATGAATGGAATACTGTACGGTATATCTATATAAATAAAAATCGAGCCTCAAATTTTGACATTCAATAATTTTTTGTGTGCCTCGATTTTGATGATTTTTATTTAGTTGTGTTCGTTATGTTCAGGAGCAGGTTTATGGCCTATCAAATTTATAATCCGACTTCAGGACCCTTTCCTACGATCCTTCAAAATTTACATGTAATCCTTATGGGACAAAATTTGTGATCTGGCCACACACAGAAGTAAAAATCAGCTGTTATAAATCATTGCGTCATCCAAGATCCAACAGCCGTCGGTAGATACTAGACAAGAGTGTGTGCTGTTCCATAACCGCCCATATATCTTATTCTAAACGCCCCGACTAAAAACAAAATGACTGTTCTGTGTGTAACCATCCAGCAGTGCGGCCTTAGGCTGAAGACTTACATGCTCTAAAACATATTGCTTTGTTTCGAGTAATAGTGCTGTCTTCGGTGTTTAGAATCAATTGATTTTTAGTAAATTATTTATTTATTTTTACTTTCCTTGCCTATTACCATAGGTAAGGAAAGTATTGCTTTCCGAAAAAAAAAATTAAGGTACCCAAATTTCTAAATTTCTATACGTTTCAAGTTCCCTGAGTCCAAAAAAGTGGTTTTGGGTATTGGTCTGTAGTATGTGTGTGTTGTGTGTGTGTGTGTGTGTGTGTGGTTGTGTGTGTGTGTGTGTGGTGTGTGTGTGTGTTGGTGTGTTGTGGTGTGTGTGTTGTGTGTGTGTGTGTGGTGTGTGTGTGTGTGTGGTGTGTGTGTGGTGGGGTGTGTGTGGTGTGTGTGTGGTGTGTGTGTGGGTGTGGTGTGTGTGTGTGTGTGTGTGTGTGTGTGTGTGGGGTTGTGTGTGTGTGTGGGTGTGTGTGGGTGTGTGTGTGTGTGTGTGTGTGTGTGGTGTGTGTGTGTGTTGTGTGTGTGTGTGTGTCGTCTGTGTACACGATATCTCATCTCCCAATTACACGAATGACTTGAAATTTGGAACTAAAGGTCCTTTCACTATAAGGATCCGACACGAACAATTATTTCGATCAAATGCAATTCAAGATGGCGGCTAAAATGGCGAAAATGTTGTCAAAAACAGGGTTTTCGTGATTTTCTCGGAAACGGCTCCAACGATTTTGATCAAATTCATACCTGAAATAGTCATCAATAAGCTCTATCACTGCCACAAGTCCCATATCTGTAAAAATTTCAGGAGCTCCGCCCCATCAATGCAGATAGATTCCCAATTATCAGGCTTCAGATACAATTGGAACAAAGAAAATCAAGTGGAGGTGATTGAGCATGAAAATCTCTACAATTAATGTTCTGTAACATTTTCACCTAAAATTGGAAATAAGCTTTAAATTCGAGAAAATGTGATTATTCAATTGAAAATTAATGTTGATTCTATTAAATCATTCACTATGATGAGATAGCAGGCTCAAATATTTGAATAGTAGACTTGAGATGCACGGGAACACTAGCGTCAGGTGATCAATTTTCATAACGGCAAGGACAGTTGTGTGAGTGCACAACACCAGATTTTTTAGTAAATTATTTGGATGAACGACGTCCAAACTTGGGTCGTAGAACTCGAAATGCTGTAAATTTAGAATATGCACGGGAAAATCAGCAGCAATGAGATATACCATTCAATTCCCAGCGAGCACAACTAACTAAGTACATAGGAAGTCCATATTGAGATATAAATGTAAAAATACTGATTTTTGTATAATTTTCATAGAAATATAATAATGCATCAGATTAAGCTAAGGCTAAGCACACTTGAGGAGACGCAGCTTGGTGATACAAAGTGTTGATCTTCTGGAGATTGCCTTAGCACATCGTTCCATGCCATGCCCGATTCAGTGTGTGTGTTTGAGTGCTTCCATTCAAAGCAAGAAGCACCTGGATGCAAAATGCCGCATCGCGTCTCCTCAGGTGTGCATCCAGCTAAAGTTTGTCATGAGATGCATTAACTATTTGGCGGTACGAAGTTCGCCGGGCCAGCTAGTATTATATAATATTCATTTAATAATGAAAAATATACGACAGACTTCTATTCTTGATGAACAATTAATACTGTACTACCATTAACGTGGACTTGATTAATTTACATACTAATAATAAAATACATAAGACTTTCCACAGAGATTTTGTGG
Source organism: Nilaparvata lugens (assembly GCF_014356525.2). Taxonomy (NCBI): domain Eukaryota; kingdom Metazoa; phylum Arthropoda; class Insecta; order Hemiptera; family Delphacidae; genus Nilaparvata; species Nilaparvata lugens. Next base: position 1,270,210 of record NC_052506.1, on the reverse strand, counting down.
AATTTCTCCATATTTTTATTTCACTATTAAATTTTATAAAACTTTAAAGTGAAAAAGCACTCACATTATTTGATGTGGCGACGTCCGTTTCGTGCTGCTATTGCACATTTTCAAGCCAAACAGGAACTGAAGTGTTTAAGCTTATGAGGGTGAAATTTGGTTCAATTTTATTTCACCTTAATGTTTATTTTAATTTTATTTTATGTTACTTATTGAGGAATGCTTTCAGCTTGGAAATGAATCTCTCAAGTCACGTATTCAATGTGAGTTATATGTAGTTATTTATTGAACACACCAGCCAATCATTATGATTCAGTGCAATAGCTCAGCCTTGATATAATGCTCCATCTGGCAAACTTCCATATTTAAGATCAACTCATGCCTTTCATTGCAGTTTTTAAACTGTAACAATTACTGATGTGATCTATGACTGTAAATATATATATATATATATATATATATATATTATATATATATATATATATTGGCTCATTCCGTTGTGATCTAGGCCTATATATGTCACACCTGTTTGAGATAGAATAATGAGATACATATAGGCTACATATAGGTACTGTGGTGATTTGAGATAAATGTGAAGAATTGTAAGTTAGATTGTTACGGGAGAGCATAAATCAGGATTAATGTATAGCCAATCTCCTTGAATAACTGGAATATGATTGAGATAGGAGAATGAGGTATTAGAAAGTCTGCCGTATTCAGTAAATACAAGTGGAAACTGATAACGATGATTATGGTTTATATGATAGCTGATGTGCTTTTAGAATATTAAGTTTGTTTTTTGGTCCTGCAAAATTATTTCTCTAATATGTGAATATTTTAATGATGATAATGTGAAATATTTCTTCTATGTTTGGTTTTGAAGCATCTAAATTCAAAAATCTACTTTGTGAAAATAATTATAAGGACAGTGAATATTTCCTATTTTAATGATGATAATGTGAAATATTTCTTCTATGTTTGGTTTTGAAGCATCTAAATTTAAAAATCTACTTTGTGAGAATAATTATAAGGACAGTGAATATGTGAATATTTCCTATTTTAATGATGATAATGTGAAATATTTCTTCTATGTTTGGTTTTGAAGCATCTAAATTTGAAAATTTACTTTGTGAGAATAATTAAAGACAGTGAAATTTTGTGAAGTGAAGAACTAGGCCTAACCCATTTCGGACTCTGTGTAACATTATCTAAATTTGGGAGAGGAATAGCACAAGGTTACCTTATTTTTTCTCTCCCTATCATTTTGATGATGTACTTATTATATCAATCAATAAAGAATAAACACTGAAATATTTTCTAGAATGTATTACATAGAAATTGACAAAAATAAACTCTCTCTAATGTTAGAAGAAGGTAGATTAGATATACCAATATAATAAATACAATAGCATAGAGAAACAATATATAGGTGTGGTCTAAAAATGTTTTGATGAGGTGACTTTAATATTTCATCTAAGATACGTATAAAATCAGCGTTTTTCTCAGCTTTTCTGCGTTTTCTCAGTACTTTGACTTTCTGATGGAATGAAGCATGCTCAAATGAAAAATGCAGGTGAGCGAAGCAAGCCCGCTGATCTCATTTCTGGACGATCAAGTCGGGGGTCCAGGGGGTGGAGCCCCCTGGCTAGACGGATATGGCAAGCGAAGCGAGCCTGACGGCTAGTATTATTATATGCACTACAGTACAGTACAACATTGTATTATGATACAAATGCGTTTATGGTGTACGTATGTAAAAATAAACCAGTATCAAAAATCTGTGTGACTTTTTTTCCAAAGCCTTCCCGGACTACACAGAGTTCAACAAATGACAAACAATGATCATTCATTGATTGGGAACTGCACACCGCCTCCGCCCACCATGCAGTGCGTGCTTTCAGGTTAGGTCACACACTGTGTATAGCGAACAGGTGCTGTGCTTGTATTATTTGATTTTGGCTTCCAGCAGACGCCATTGTTTAGTCAGCCGTTTCATTCTATTATTTTCTTCCATTTCCCGTGTGCGGCTTCTATTGTCCGCCTCTGAATAAATGATAATAGCAGCCGTAGTAGGCCTACAAATTAGAGTGGATCTTGAATCGATGTCTGATTTGTTACAGGAATAGTGATGACTTTATTACTATAGATTATGACATATGTGTGTGTGTGTGTTGAACAATAATACTGATGGAATATCGATATCACTTTTGGAACCAGGTATAATAATGGAAATTGAGGCCTAGATAGGAGTAGTCATTTATAATAGAGGTCCTCATTATACTAGCAGTACGGTACCGTACACTAATCCCATAAATCATTTCAATGTTATTTGAGACTAACTACTCAAGAAAATTATCTAAAATATATAATCATCAAAAATTCAATGCTGAATGGGCAAAAATTGAAAAGATTCTAAGAGTTTTTTAGAAACTGTTTTTCCTTATGTCTATAAGTTTTTAAGCTTACTAAATTTTTTTTGAACATGTAGTACTGGTAGTTCTGTGAACAGTAGACCTCACGCAGTATTCTCATCCACAAGTACCTGATTGAAACTATAGACCTTATGGAAATACAGCAATAGACTGGCTTCTCCACACATCTGTGTAATCACTTGTCAGCTGATTTATGATGAATAATCCTATAGTTTGATTTTTACTCTAATATTGGCGTATGAAGGAGGCTCCTTTTTCCTTTTATATTTTCCTTGAAATGCAAAATTTCCAAAAACCTTGTATAAACGTCGACGCGCAATTAAAAAAGGAACATACCTGTCAAATTTCATGAAATCTATTACCGCGTTTCGCCGTAAATGCGCAACATATCAACATTTAAACATTCAAACATTTAAACATTAAGTGCCGGTTGCACAAAAGCCGGTTAAATTTTAATCGTGATTAATTCCACGAGAACCAATAAGAGAAGCCGTCTTATCACAAAGACCTTCTCTGATTGGTTCTCTTGAAATTAATCACGGTTAAAATTTAACCGGCTTTTGTACAACTGGGCCTAAGAGAAATGCCAAACCGTCGATTTGAATCTTAGGCCTCACTTCGCTCGGTCAATAATATTTTTATCAGAAATTTTGGATGGATATTGTAAATTGTTCATAACGAATATCGAGGCACTGAGCTTCGCTTGTTATTTTTATTTATTGATAAACAGAACACAATTCTTTAAAATGATCGTGTTCATATTTCACAGCTGGCTATATGTCATCTTATGAATTTCGGGGATGCGATATTTCAATTTTTCAAATACTCACTCGCTCACTCACTTTTTTACTATCCACAGCTGTTTCAGCCAAGGATGAATTATCCTTTTAATGTCGTTCAGCGAGTTTTCCCAAGGATGAGACCAAGTGAATCGAATTTTTATATCATAAACCTATTATGTTCCAAATTTCGTGAAAACCGTTGGAGCCGTTTTCGAGATCCGTTGAACATAAATATCCAGATATAAATAAATATAAATAACCAGATATAAAAATACAAAAATTGCTCGCTTAATATAATAGGATTTGTTTTTGGTAGATAAAAATGGTTTGATTTGATTTGAGTTTAAAAGATTAAACATCATTCATTATCTATAATAATTATATATGAATAGTTAATAAATATCTCCTATGATACAGTGCTAATTATCATAAAAAAGTATGGGTGTTAATATAACACTCATCCTTACTATATGAACTTCGGCGTTATTTGAAAACCCTTTAATACATTATTTTTACACCTCAGCTGAGCCTTTGTACCAAATTTGATCATTTCATGCCATTTAGTTATTGAAAAGCTGAGAAAACGCAGAAAAATGTTGGAAAAACTCAGATTTTGGACGTATCTTTGAGTTTTTATTTCAAATCCGTTCTTAGTACGCCTCCAGATGGCCAGCTGGACAAACCTGCCAAAATTGAACGTTTTTGGTCCACCAGTAGATTTTTAGCTCTGTTGATTATGAATGAATGAGCATATATATATATATATATATATATATATATATATATATATATATATCGTATTGCTTGAAGTTGAAGGTGCATATATATTTTGTCGATCATGATCTAAATTTCTAATTATAAAGAAATGTCTAGGTTTTCTAGTTTTCTACCCAAGAATGAATGAGTGATGAATCAGTGCCATTTCGCTTTCATACATAGATGTAGACTCTAAAAATCATGTCTATCATAAACTAGTATTTCTGTGAACAGTAGACCTCACGCTCAGTACGTTACATTGACCTGTTGTCATGTTTCCTCAAAAATTAATAAATAATTTATCAATTTAAAATCTCTAGAAAAAATCCTAAACATAGAGCTTTCTGTCGTATATCGTACCGTGACGTATCGTCCCGGAATGTGAGTGTGAGCGCTGTTATCAGGTCTGGCTGCAACTGTCTACAACGTTGATGAAAAGATACATTTTCAAGATGTTCGATGTTTTTGAACGGGTAGTATTATAGTCCACTAGACAGCTGATTTATGATGAGTAATTCTATAGTCTGTTTTTTACGGTAATATTGGTGTATGAAGGAGGCTCCTTTTTCCTTTTATATTATCCTTGAAATGCAAAATTTCAAAAAACCTTGTATATACGTCAACGCGCGATTTAAAAAGGAACATACCTGTCAAATCTATTACCGCGTTTCGCCGAAAATGCGCAACATATAAACATTTAAACATTTGAACATTTAAACATTAAGAGAAATGCCAAACCGTCGACTTGAATTTTAGACCTCACTCCGCTCGGTCAATTAGTGATTTGTAATAGGGCCAATCAGAATGACCGTTGTATAATAACACTATAATCACACTAGACAGCATAACATAGCATAGCTTAATGTGATGTAGTGATGAATTATAGTGAGGTCCACGTTATAATGACAGTGGAGAAAGATTGGAGAACAGCGTAGCCGATTCTCTGTCCTCTGCCACTACCTTCTATAGAGGATAGTCGTGATACCGGTATATCTGATGTAATATCAACTGTTCATTCTTGTTTAAAATGATCATTCATATTTTATTCGTCAAGAAAATGTATTTTCCAATGAATTACAGACAATAAATTTTCATAATTGAGATAAAATATTTTGTTAATTAACTATAAATTCTTTTAGATTGTTAAAAAACGATCTGGTATAGTTTGTGGTGGTAGAAAAGGATAGCGCTATCTGCATTGTCTAATGGTAGACAAGGATGGCAACACCAATGCTAATCAAATACTGCCATTATAACGTGGACCTCACTATAGTGTTGCTCTACTGACGAATCTAGGCCAAGGCAGACCGATGTATATGATATGGCCAAGGCCGTTTCTTGCTACCTCTGCACAGCTGATGGCTTTCTAATCTCCATTTTCTTCTTCTTCTTCTTCATCATCTTCTTCTTCTTCTCTTCTTCTTCTTCTTCTTCTTTTTCTCCCTCTTCTTTTTCTCCCTCTTCTTCTTCTCCTTCGTCTCCTTCTTCCACTCCTAATACACTTGCCTGCAACCAAATCTTCACTAGACTTATAATAAATTCACCTGTCTCCTTAATTTTCTTTTAAATTCCCCTGGATTTTCTTCTAATTTTAAACAGGCTACTTTTATATACTTCCATTTCGTCGTCTTCTTCTTCTTCTTGTCCTACGTCTCATTCTTCCACTCCTAATACTCTTGCCTGCAACCAAATCTTCACTAGACTTATAATAAATTCACCTGTCTCCTTAATTTCCTTTTAAATTCCCCTGGATTTTCTTCTAATTTCCAACAAGTTACATTGATATACTTCCATTTCTTCTTCTTCTTCTTCTTCTTCTCTTCTTCTTCTTCTTCTTCTTCTTCCTCCTCTTCTTCTTCTACTTCTTCTTTCACTACCATCACCGTACTTATTTTCCTGCCTGTTATATATAGGTACCAATAAACTCTTCACCAAACTTTTCTAATAAAATAGGCCTACCATTGAAAGTTTTATTAGAATTTGGAAAATTGTTATAAAGTATTATTGATTGAACTGATATATGGGAAGTGCTGACTTGAAACTTCAATTTTTTTACATTATTTCAAATTATACCTATATATATTCTAATTGCTGGATCGGAATGTTTTTAATGTCCTTGAGAGTTAATCCTCCGTGATGTAGGCCTATAGTGTAATGACAGTGGAGAAAGATAGAAGACCAGCGTTGCCGATTCTCTGCCTTGTTATTGTCTTCTATATAGCTGTTACCGGTATGTCTGATGTAATTATAACTGTTCTGTTCATTCTTGTTTAAAATAATCAATCATATTTCATTCACCAAAAACATTATTTCTCAATAATTTAATTAATGGATTTTCATAATAATTGAGATTAAATATTTTGTTGATTAATTATATTTCTACATTGTTGGAAAATCTGGCAACGTTGCGGAGCTAGAAAAGGATAGCGCTATCTGCTTTTTCGAATGATAGACGAGGATAGCATCACCAATATAAATAGAATACTGCCATTATATCCTATATAGATGCGGGCATGCTGATGACTGATTTATCTAGGATTACGTCTTGTCACGGATTATTTATTCGTCGCTTCGAAGGTCTGCTTCAAGGAGTCCTTGATCACGGATCATCCCAATGCTTCCTGGAGAGTATCAACAACAATGTTGCCAAGTTTCACACCCTCTAGAGTCTAGAATGTTATTATTTAACATTGAAAACATTGAAAAAACATCAAACATTGAAAAACAGTGGAAAACAGTGAAAAAAAAATCGAAAAACATTGAAAAAACATTGAAAAACAATGGAAAAACATTGAAAAACTTCGAAAAAACATTGATAAACATTGAAAAACTTTGGAAAACATCGAAAAACATTGAAAAACATTGAAAAAACATTGGAAACATTGAAAAAAGTGAAAAACAGTGAAAAAACATCGAAAAACATTGAAGAGCATCGAAAAACATTGAAAAACAATGGAAAACATGGAAAAACATTGAAAAAACATTAAAAAAACATTGAAAAACATTGAAAAAACATTGAAAAACATTGAAAAACATTGGAAAACATGAAAAAACATCGAAAAACATTGAAAAACATTGTCAAACATTGAAAAACATCAAGAAACATCGAAAAAACATGGAAAAACATTGAAAAACCTTGAAAAACATTGAAAAAACATCAAAAAACATTGAAAAATTTCGAAAAAACATTGAAAAACTTTGGGAAACATCGAAAAACATTGAAAAACATTGGAAACATTGAAAAAACAGGTAACTTGTTCTCCGCAAAAGGGTCCAATTAAAAATTTGACAGACTGGACCTACTGAGATCTTGCAGATTTTATATGCAAAATTTCAAGTTAATCAGTCCAGTAGTTGAGACGAGATGATGCGTCATTCGTAAATTTCTTATCCCCGTACACGTATAAGCCAATTCCTTCCTTTAGAATATTATAGACTAGCAGGTAACCCGTGCTCCGTAAGGGTCCAATTGAAAACTTGACCTACGGAAATCTTGAAGAATTTAAAATATGCCTATAACCATTCTGGGTGAATTAAGAATCTATATGCAATATTTCAAGTTAAGGCTGTGCAAAGGCTAAATATAAACTTTCACCTGGTGATATTTTTCAAAGTTTTTAGATTTTTATACTATCAAGCTATCAAAATGAAAAAAATTTCTCATGAAAACATTTTTTTCCAATCATTACTTTTTAAGATATGAGCACCTAAAGTTTAAATTTTCGGGACAGAACATTTCAAATTCGGTATAAGATAAATCCATGAGATTTATAGGACAGATTCTTCATGGTTTTGTTGATCTAGTAAACTAAATTTTTTCTGAAAATATAGATTTTTGAAAAAGTTATTCAGTTTACCAAAAATGGCCAAAAATGACTCAACTATTGGTAATGTTTGGTAAATTTGAATAACTTTCTTAAAAATTTATATTTTTAGAAATTTTTTTTCTACTAGATGAACAATGCAATGAAGAATCTATCCCTTGAATCTCATATGGATTCATCTCTTACCGAATTTGAAATGTTCTGTCCCAAAAATTTAAACTTTTCGCGCTCATATCTCAAAAAGTAATGATTAAAAAAAATGTTTTTCTGGCTAAAGTGCACGTCCAGTGCCAACATACCTGTCATCAAATTTTTGGTTGGGATCGATTTAGTATGTTATTTTGAGCACAAAATCACAAAAATTAAACGGCGCTCACTATTGTTTTTAAAATAAACTAAGTTCAAAGTAGCAGAACTTTACATGCATTTAACCTATAAGTAGCAACCAGAAGTAGCTAAGGTAGGAAAAGCTGTAGGTTAGGAAAAGCTTTAGGTTAGGAAAAGCTTTATGTTAGGAAAGCTTAGGTTAGGAAAAGCTTTGGGTTTGGAAAACTAAGATTAGGAATATCATAATTTGATGATTTCAATAATCAAATGGCTGCTACTCATAGGTTAATGCATGTAAAATTGTGCTACTTTGAACTTAGTTTATTTACAAAACAATAGTGAGCGCCGTTTAATTTTTGTGATTTCGTGCTCAAAATAACATACTAAATCGATCCCAAACAAAAATTTGATAATATGTATGTTGGCACTGGACGTGCACTTACACCGTTTTTCTGAGAAAACTTTTCCATTTTGATAGCTTGATGATATACACCTTGAAAAATATCACCAGTAGAAAGTTCATGTTTAGCCTTTGCACAGCCTTAATCAGTCAAGCCCGGACGTGATGATGCGTCAATCGTGTACGATATTGCTATTCCGTCATATATATAGGCCAATTCCACACAGAGAACACTAAGCATGTAGAAGACACATTACAATAAATTTCTGAAACTAACTATTATATGTAAGTGTAAACTATCTAATATTTTCTGTAAATGATGTAGTGGTTTTAGTTTTTTTTAGATAAACATTTCTGTGGCTGGTGCAAGAACTACCTATGTGAAAATATCAACTTTCTCACAAATCAGCTTGAAAGTTCACCTTGTATTTTCCAACTACGGCATTTCGATACGGAAATGCGAGTGCTAGAAGTGCAGAAGTCGACAATGGTAGTTCTTGCACGGAGTATCAATGACAATCTAAAAACATATGTCTTCGTTGGTAGTTTTCGCACTCTGAGAGTGAAACTAAATCATGACATTAGTACTGTAGTATAAATTTTATAACTTTTTATTGCTCTGCGATAGGACATTGGCACTTCTGGAACTGGAAATAATCGATATTAGTGATGTATTAGTGTATTAAACTCATTTCCATTTACATTTACCAGCTAGTAGTTTTTGTTAAAGTAAATATCAATAGGTTCCAATTTTGTACAGATAATCATAAATATAATACTCGAAATAGAAATATTATTGCATTTCCAATCCATAGAAATGTAGCTTTTGAAAAAACTCCCTTTTCATTCAGGAATGAGACTCTATAATAGGCTGCCAACAGACATTCGAAACATTGAATCAGTCATTTTATTCAAACAGGCAGTCAAAAAAATGTTATTAGAGAAAAGCCTATACGCAATCTCAATTTATTCACAAGAAAATTGATTTTTTTATATATAATATATATCATTACCATCCTTAATGATACTTGACACTTGATACCTGAATAAATATTTTATTATTTGATTGTATGTATTATAGTATTAGGATTAGTATTAGTACTGACAAGTTACCTGTCAATGGATTATTCCCAAAATTGGTGTAATGTAATGAATATTAATAAATAAATAAATAAATTTTTGAAAAAAATTGACATTGGTAGTTTTTGCACCAAGCCACAAATTATTTATTTAACTCCTTCCTTTAAAATACAATATTCCTTTAGGAATGAAAACAGTTTTGGGTGAATGATTGTTTGTGTGGAAAATAGGATTTTCTTGAAATTTATCAGATCATGTTCACAATCCAAGTGTTTTTAGCGATTCCCATTTCTGACGAGATTCAAATCGATTACATTTTGCTGAAATGACAAGCTGTCTCGTGTCCGATTTGATAATAAAAGGTCACAATAAATTTTATCAGCGTCCATTATCGCTTATCATAACTCTCAACTGACGTGTGTTTGCATGTTCAAAGTATATTTATATACATAATACTAGGCTGAAATATGTAATATACCTACATCTATAGTGAGGTCCACGTTGAGCATGGTATTCTAAGTAATGGCAGTGAAGAAAGATAGGAAAAAACGTTGCCGATCCTCTGTCTTGTCAATGCCTTCTATAGACGGTTGCTGATACAGGTTTATAGATGTGATATTAACGGTTCATTCTCGTATAAAATAATTATATTTCATTGAGCAAGAAATTATATTTTTTAATAATTCTCATCATCAAGTGAATCTCACTATAGGCCTAGGTGGTATTGAACACGTAAACCTGTGGTTGGAAATAAAAATGTAGAGTAGATAGGCCTAGCTATAGTTCATCATGTCGTTTATATGTATATCTATATATATATATATATATATATATATAATCTATATATATTATATACCGATTATATATATATATATATAGGGACTATACGTCAATTATACATAAAAACCGTAATTGAGTACTTAATAAAATATTGATCCGATTTTCCTCTAACAATAAACTCTACACTTAATTATTATAATCCAAGGGCCACTGCTAACAAATATGTAACCTATAACTAATATTGAATGTATAAGGAGGCAATTAATTACATAGGTACTAAAATAATAAACCTCATCCAAATCACTTCTCAGGACAATAGATCAGCGGAACAAATTAAACTGGTATAAAAAAACTGGACATACAGTAATTTCTCTTCCATTTAGATAATATATGACTCGAGATTTCTGCTCCAGCATTGTTTCTTTTAGTTTTTTCATTTTCAGTGGACTCGCTTACCTTTATTTGAGTACCTATCCTCTGTTTTCTTCCTTCCCCCCATTTTTCTTCCTTTTCTCCTCATTACTTATCTTCTCTTCTTTGCCTGCCTATTACATAGGAAACCATAGTTGGCTAGGTACCTTCCTCTCTTTTTTTCTCTTCTCCAACACACCCAAACACTAAGCCCTGTTTTTTTTATATTTGTAACATTTTATTGTGTTTTATTGTTTCGTAAATCTTTGTAATTTTGTTTTGTCTTGTTTTGTGTGTTTTTAATAAATTGAATTGAATATATATATATATAATACCTATATATAGGTATTCAACACAAAACAGTGGTAGGGAAATAAAAATACTAAGTATATAGATTGTGACGTGAATATATAGGTAGGCTATTCAACACAACACGTAGATTATGGCGAGGAAATGGAAATACAAAGTATATTCGCGCCATATATATATAGGTAGGACTAAACACGTAAACTGAGGTGGAAAATAGAAAGGATAGTTGGTGCCGTGTATATATAGGTATTTAAAACGTGGAGGTGGAAAATACATAGTAGGTCTCAATGGAGTTTAGCTTGTGGTCAACAAGGAAGTAAATAAACGGACTCGGGTCGAAGGGTCACTCACCCTTGACCATCCCTAAGGCCCTTTGAATTCGATTAAAGGGCTAGGAGGGTGTGCCCTCCCAATTCAGGGGGTGAGGTGGGTCTCTTATCGCGAAAATGAACTCTCAAAATACCATGCTCAACATGCATTAGCATGTATTTGGTTCAGCTGTCTCAGAGTTGTTGCTTTCACAGAAATTCTCAACAATTTTTCTTCACATACCTACTGTTTTTTGTCTGATATAGTTATCGGTACATACATGTTTGTAACTTATTAAATAAATTCGTGTTATTTTTAGACAATATTCTAGTGTTTTATTATCATAATTTTCCTCGTAATATATTTACATTTATATTTTATATTATACAAAAAATTTCGGATTGTTTAGTGTTATTTCCGGCTCTTATCAACCCTTCGAAATTCAAAATTCATCAGTCATATCTCGAATACGTATTCTCTGAGTGTTAATCTTTAGTGAAAACAGAAATTTTAAACTTAACCTTACTTTGGACTATTTATGTGCCAAAATCAAGGAATTAAAGAACTTTTGGGCAATTGCCTGTTTCTCTTTCCAAATATCGTGTTTGTGACTGTTCTAATAAATAAATAAATAAATATAGTTGGCTTGATGCTAATTGGAATGTTTCAAAGTTTTGCCTCTTGTGAACAATAATTGTCTTATTTTTTTTATTAAACGAAAATCCAAATTAAATGCTGTAATTCACCCGGAAGACTTCTGCTACTGCAAATCTTGACAACAGGGTAAACAGCTAGATGGAAATTCGATGTGCGCTACTATTCAAAAAATATTTGTCAGCCCGGGAATCGAATCCAGTACATTCTAATTGCCGGTCAGGAATGCTTACAGTACTCCTACACCAAACTGACAATCTCTGGACTTTCGTTTAATAATAATAATTAATTTGAAGTTGCTTTCCATGACGAAACACTATATAATAACTTTGTTGAAGTTCTGACACTGTGTTACTAGTAAATATTTGAAAAAACACTTACTCTTGTTGGAGTCTTGAGGAATGCATTTCACTCCTGAAGAGGAGCTTCATCAGCCTCAGCCTCAAGACTCCAACAAGAGTAAGTTTTTTTTCAAATATTTACTAGTAACACAGAGTCAGAGCTTCAACAAAGTTAATAATTAATTCATTAGCATTTAAATAATTGCAATATCTCAGTAATTTCCATCTGTCTTATTTTCTTAAGGGCTACTTTTGAATATAAATAAAAATAGAAATCCTACCCTTTATAAAATTAATTACTCATCATATATTTCACTATCCATGACGAACTGTAAGTCTGCAAGTAATAATTAATAGTCCGATTTGAACTATTAGTACGGTTCTCACATGTAGAGCGCTTCGGGCTTTTTTGAATACTATGTATTTTCCACCTCTACGTTTTAAATACCTACCTTATATATACGGCATCAACTATCCTTTTTTAATGTAAGTGTTGAAAATGGATTTAAAAAATCTGGTGTGGCGCACTCACACAACTTTCCTTGCCGTTATTAGAATTGATCACCTGACGCTAGTGTTCACGCGCATCACAAGTCTACTTATAAACAAAGACCTAAGCCAGCTGGTGACAGGACAATAACGCTGGAGACTTACGAAGTCTGATATCTCTTCATAGTGAATGATTTAATAGAATCAACAGTTGCCAACAGTTTGCAATTGGATAATCACATTTTCTCGAATTTCGAGCTTAATTTCAATTTTAGGTGAAAATGTTACTCAACATTGTAGAGATTTTCATGCTCAATCTCACCACTCAAATGTTTTTGTTTAAATTGTATCTGAAGCCTGATAATTGGGAATCTGAAATCTAACTTTGCATAGATGGGGCGGAGCTCCTGAAATTTTTACAGATATGGGACTTGTGGCAATTGATAGAGCTTATCAATGACTATTCCAGGTATGAATTTAATCAAAATCGTTGGAGCCGTTTTCGAGAAAATCGCGAAAAACCCTGTTTTTGACAACATTTTCGCCATTTTAGCCGACATCTTGAATTGCATTTGATCGAAATTGTTCGTGTCGGATCCTTATATTGTAAGGACCTTAAGTTCCAAATTTCAAGTCATTCCGTTAATTGGGAGATGAGATATCGTGTACACAGACGCACATACACTCATACACACACACACACACATACAGACCAATACTCAAAAACCACTTTTTCAAACTAAGGGGACCTTGAAACGTATAGAAATGTAGAAATTGGGGTACCTTAATTTTTTTCGGGAAGTAATACTTTCCTTACCTATGGTAATAGGGCAAGCAAAGTAAAAATCAAAACGCACTCCACATGTGAGTACTAGTTTTTATTAACTGATATTCAAAAAATTAGACTGTTTTAGTGTCGTCAAAAATAGTTCAAAACGAAAAATGATTTAGTCACAACATGTTTCGGCTATATGATGTCATTATCAAGTGACTGGAAAATGAATAAAATATTTATAATAATCCATGTGAACAAATTCTATAAGGAATTGAGGCAATTTATTTCAAAATTTGTTAACAACTCAACTGTTTGTGAGCTGTTTCAACAATTTTTCTCTCAAGGTAGCTGATGCTTATTAAAATGTTTAAAAAATCTTCATTATTGTGAACAAATTCTACAAGTCTCTGAGTAGCCCAGTTGTAGCGGTTATATTCTGGTAGTTCATCTATGTAATATACAATAAAGAAAAGAGTTGGCTTATACACGTACCGGGATAGGAAATTCACGAATGACGCATCATCACATCTCAACTACTCAACTGATCAACTTGAAATTTCGCATACAGATTCTTGATTTACCGAAGATGGTTGTAGGCCTATTTTGAATTATTCAAGATCTCAGTAGGTCAAGTCTTCAGTAGTTAGTTGAGTTTTTAATTAGCCCTTGCGAAGCACGGGCTAACCACTACCTTGGTACCATGGCAGCTAGTACTGCATAAATAATATAAATACGGTACTGAATAAATCAATATTATTTATATTCAATAAATTCTTCAAGGAATTATAACAGTAAATTTATTTTCAAAATCGTGAACCTTTTATTCTAAAAATTTTGATCTATTTTTATTAAAAATTGTAAGCAATCCATTTAAAACATTGGAAGAATTTATTTATATTAAGGAATCTTAAATATTTATCGGGGAAATTGGGAACAATTTAAATTTAAAATTGTTCTAAATTCTGGAATGAATCATAATAATTTAGTTCCATTTTACCTTCTAATCCAAATTATCATAGCCACCTCTGATATAGGTGGCTACCTATGAAATTATATTCCAGTTGTTTACTTTATTAATATTTTATTCCAATATTTCAGAAAAGTATAAAGGTAATATTCTAAGTGGAAAATGATTAATGAAGATAATAAAACATGAATAATTAAGAAAACAATTGAAATTAATTGATGAAAGTAGACGATGGTTATAGTGTAACTAGCTCATTGTTTTGAAAATAGTTAACAATTAGCTAGAATTTCAGTTGCATCAGCAGAATTCCTTAAGTTATGTTTAATTATAATTCGGTTTCTCTGAATCCTGCAACCAAACTTGCTTACAATTAAATAATAATATTACATAATGTACCAAATTATCACTGTCTATCTTACACCCAACTTGTTGCTTAGATAATTATCTATTATAATATGCATGTTTTTATCTATTTTTCAAGGTTACTTGGGTTTTTCTAGCTAATGATTTTTCCTAACTGCTGTATTATTTTTTTGTTTACGGCATTCAACCCAAATATTGAATACATAGTCTAATAGGCTCCTTAAATTCTAGTAGCCTTCTCTAGATATTGATGACGGTTTATTGTTCAAACTATTTTTTCAATTTGCCATTTTCAAGATTTTAATCGTCATGCACAACCACCTGCTATTTATTTGAACATTTTGAGATCTCAAAATTCAATATAATATGGATATCAACCACTAAATCACCCTCAGAGAAAAGATAGGACAAATTTTCCTAAATATATATAAGGAGAACTTATGTATTTGTTTATTTAATTCCACAATTGCAATATCAAATTGATGATTGGGAGGGGATAAACCCAAAACTGTTCTCCCTAATTTTGATAAAAATTATAATTATGAATTACTTATTCTAATTCTAATTAGATTTAATTAAAATGATGCACACTTGAGATCTGAAATTGTTCTGAGCAATAACCTCTGTGACTAAATGAAAGCAGCAGAATTGTTTTACTCTGAATTTGTAAATTTAGCAAACAATGACAAGTGGTTTGTATTTTTTTGTGAAATGGCGAGTTGAAATAATGTCGAGGAATCATTTCAGTTTCTCTGTTAATGAGTCTTTCAGCCAATTGTTGACCAAATATCATCCTTATTTATAGCTATTATGAATTGGCGAATGACTTAATAGTTGGCCTGACGTTTTGCTATTGTTTGAATGGACTACATGCTCACACTTGAAATAGTCTTTTGTTCTAACTATATTGGTTATCCTATCATTCAATCGATTCATCAATTGTTGAATATGCTGTAATACAGTTATTACAAACAGAAACATAATTAGTGATAAGTATATCGTATCATACTTGCATATCATTTTTTAATTAATTTACTTTAATGCAACAATAACGTTAAAATCGTATGAAGATATTATATTGAAACTCGAAAATATAATAGCTAATATTCATTTCTACTCTCTCTCTCTTTCTCACCCCGGTCGTGTGTTAATGGGGAGGATATTTTACCCTACAGAGACACACTTACTTTATGCTAACACAGTAGACACACTGGGGTGTTGAACACCCCAATTTAATTTTGCATGTTTCTTTAAAAAATATGGAGAAAAAAGTATACTTAGCCCATACTTCATCATTTCTTAATCATTCTTGTTCCAAGTGCATACAGAAATCGAAAGTAAAGCACTACTTATCAATATTTATACTAATTTTAGAAGTACGTATGTTCCGCCTGAGTGTTGGAGCTCCTAATCTGGTTTGAACGAATGGCTTGATCATTGCCAATGACAACTTCATCAAAAACTCACGTCTCTTCATTTTATTGTTTTGTACCTCAAGTTGTAGAGAATCATAGTATTTATTCCAATCTGATCCATCATCCCATACCACATTCGTAGTGGTCAATACGTAGTGGTAAATCTTTGTAAAAAAGTATTTGATAAAAGTCCTACGTAAAAGACACTCTGGGGTTTTAGACACCCCAAACGAACAACAAGATGAGCTGGTGACCTTGTAGAATGCTATTACTGTTTGGAAGTGGTGGAGAGCAGTTGACAATGCTTCAAACCTAATTTAGACTGGGCAAAAATTCCCATCTGTTTGATATTGTCAACTGCAGAACAGAAAAAAAATCCCCGGGGTGTGAGACACCCCAGTGTGTCTCTTTATAGGGTTTATATCCTTCTAAAAGAATCGACAATCATTTGTTGAAACACCGCCGATTTATGAAGTTACATCACATTATTATATTATCGTTATTCTAATTGAATTTCTATATTTATTCTCATTGATTAATTATTTATACTTTGTGAAATTCGTTGAATAACTAGCATTATCGTCATTTAATGTAAATTAGTGTATAAGCCAGTGAATATTGTAACATACATAAATAAAGAAATCTAATCTCTCAGATTTATTATATTCAGTAACAGATTGAAAGGAATATTATTGAAACCAATTACACTTTACACTGTATATTACATTTACATAAATAAATAGCATAAATTGTGTTTATCTAAATTTGGGAGAGGAATAGCACAAGTTAGGCCTACCTTATTTTTTCTCTCCCTATCATTTTTGATGATGTACTTGTTGTATGAATCAATAAATAATCAATAAACTGTGTTATTAATCCATTCTTTTCCAACATTAGTTTAAACTTTGAATTTAAACACTTTTGAAGTGGAAAAACAGTTCATTTTAAATAAGCAGTGACAACGTTTCGAAGTGTTGGTTATCTTCAGACTGAGTTTCCACAGTTTTTAATTCAAAGTCTATTGGGTAGATTATTAAGATATGATGAAATATCAATAAATCACAGCCCTATCGCTTCAATACCAATGCATAGAAACCTCTGGACTATATTTATTTTAAATTAACCTTCCGGCAGTCGCGCTGTTGTAAAAAGTACAACAGTGTCAGTTTTTTTGCTGCACAAAACTATTGAACGGGGTGGTGTCAGTGAATGAATCACCTATGCATTCCAAAACTTTCCCCCCATCACTCCACTGAGTTGCAGTATCAACCGAGCAATGGTTCAGTCTTTAGGTGCCATTTAGTCGCACTGTGCATTAAGATAGGAAAAGACTGTATACGGGGACTGTAAACGAACCAATAACACAGAATTGATGGCTTTGCTTGATGTACCTTATTGGGCTATGAAATGGTAATCATCCAAATGTTCATAGGCGTAGAATAATCCAAGAAGATGGAAAAAGTAATTATACAATTAACTAATATGTATTGACAGTAAACAGAGTACATAACACTTGGAAAATTGGATGTTGTACAAGATACAACACGCGACTGCTCGTGTGATTGAGTAGGGCGCGACTACCGGAAGGTTAAGGCTAAAAGCAGTTATGGGTGAATGCCTGTAGTTTTCACCTGGATTGTATCTATTGTCTATGAATAAATAGATTCGAATAATTGGGAAGTGCTTGGCTGCATGGTCGCACCTTATCGCTCAGATAAGATAAGAGGCTTGCACTTCTGCTCTACCGTACTCTTGTTGGACGGGTGACCGCTTGAGGAGCCAACTCCACCAAGTATCGTTAAGAGTTCCCGGTGGTTCGGGACCCACCTAAAGTTGTAGATCCACTCATATATCATCATTACAATGATCCTTGAATTTCATTACAATATTTTTCCAATTGACGTCACCGCAGAATAGAGAACATAATTTATTGTACCTCTGCGGCTACATCGATTATTACAATAATTATCAAATCATAATCAAATCATATACTACACTAGATGCTTCTGTGAATCATTCAATTTATTTATTTCATAAACGAACAACAATAACACATAATTATTATTTATCTTATCATCATTACAATCTATTGACTTCTTGTGTAGTTGAGAAGTTGATATTGTGGTATTATTCATATTGAATGAAAAAGACTAAGAAATTTTCAAAAAAACTACAGATTTATTGATACTTAGAAAGAGATTGACAATGGTGTAATAACCGAAACCGGTCTTTCTAAGTATCAATAAATCTGTGTTTTTTTGACAAATTCTTAGTCTTTTTCATTCAACAATCTATTGACGTTACAATCTATATTATACAAAAATTTATTTGAATTTTTGTTGAAGTATTAAAGTGTGTCTACATCCATCGCTGTTATATTACAGCATTGATAGGTACAGTATTGTAATATAATACTGTACGGTATTAATTCATTTGTTTTTCAAATAGACCTACTGTCGATACTACAAAAATTATCATCCATGGAGGGCTGTATCTGAAGTTCCACAATATTTCAAAATCAAGATTGAACTTGATAATTTTCAGTAATTAAACAATATATTCAAATATAATACTGTAGGCCTATTTTTCAAATAGACCTACACTGTCCATACTATAAAAATGATCATCCATGGAGTGCTGTATCTTAAGTTCCACAAAATTTCAAAATCAACATCTAACTCATTAATTTTCAGTAATTAATCAATATATTCAAATATTAATAATACTGTATTAATTTATTTATTTCTTAAATACTGTCCATAGGTACTACAAATGGTCATCCATGGAGTGCTGTACAGTATTTTAAGTTCCACAACATTTCAAAATCAACATCTAACTCATTAATTTTCAGTAATTAATCAATATTATTTTCAAATATTAATAATACTGTATTGATTGATTTATTTCTTAAATACTGTCCATAGGTACTGCAAATGGTCATCCATGGAGTGCTGTACAGTATCTTAAGTTCCACAAAATTTCAAAATCAACATCTAACTCATTAATTTTCAGTAATTAATCAATATTATATTCAAATATTAATAATACTGTATTGATTGATTTATTTCTTAAATACTGTCCATAGGTACTGCAAATGGTCATCCATGGAGTGCTTTACAGTATCTTAAGTTCCACAAAATTTCAAAATCAACATCTACCTCATAAATTTTCAGTGATTAATCAATATATTCAAATATTAATAATACTGTATTAATTTATTTATTTCTTAAATACTGTCCATAGGTACTGCAAATGGTCATCCATGGAGTGCTTTACAGTATCTTAAGTTCCACAAAATTTCAAAATCAACATCTAACTCATTAATTTTCAATAATTGAACAATATATTCAAATATTGTAATATAATGCTGTATTAATTAATTTATTTCTTAAATACTGTCCATGACTACAAATGGTCATCCATGGAGTGCTGTACAGTATCTCAAGTTCCACAAAATTTCAAAATCAACATCTAACTCATTAATTTTCAATAATTGAACAATATTGTAATATAATGCTGTATTAATTAATTTATTTCTTAAATACTGTCCATGACTACAAATGGTCATCCATGGAGTGCTGTATATGTAGAGTTCTATAAAATTTCTAAATCAAGATTCAACTCAGTAATTAAACAATCTATTCAAATGAATAAACTAGAATTTAATTAACTTACATCAGAGAAGAGGAAACAGGAGAGATCTATCTGAAATTCTACAAATTTTCTAAATCAAGATTCAACCCAACAATTTTCAGTAATAATTGAACAATCTATTCAGATAAATAAACTAGAATTTAGTCAACTTAGCTTACATCAGAATCCGGATATCCTCACACGTGGGGCTTCAAGAGAACAGAAGAGAGATTCAGCAAATCAACAAGTTGACACACGGAACTACAGATAACTAAAAAAACTACAACACACTACTCTCTAGTGTAATAGGCCTATCTCCCAAAGAAATCGAGAGTGAACTACAAACTGAAGACTTGAGCGCGCAGTGCCGACTGCAAACAAGTGTAGTATCCACTGCGCATGCGTGAGCTGTATGACGTCAACACTTTCACTCTTTGATCCGACTCACTTCTATCTGTCAGTATTGGTTCAACGCGGAACGTATTGCTGCTGTCCATCACCAATACTGACAAAATCGGAGCGCTACTTAGAACTGGCAGTATTGACTGAATGCGGGAAGTATTGTTGTAATCTATTAGGGTTGCTGTCAGATTGAAGTGAATCAAACGATCCAGCTGCAGGTATGTCCTTACAATAATAGGTGTTGGGAGGGAGAGGAATGGGGGGGAAAGGTGAACCTACACAGCTGGTGATGAATGATGATGATAATGATGATATAATGGTGATGATGACAATGATGATGATGTGTTATCGTTGTAACTGATTCAGGCTCAGTTGCACAAAAGCCTGTTGAATTTTAACCGTGAATAAATGTCAAAAGATCCAAACAGAGACGCCTCTTCTTTCAAAAATAATTCTCTGTATGTGGGTCCGATTTATTTTTAGACACGATCATTGAGTTATTCTAAAATGTGCAGGATGAGGATATTGTAAACAAAAGTTGAAAACTTTAGTTCTTGTTGAAAATAAATAATTATATGATACAGATAAAAATCAAAATCAAATCAATCAAATCAAAATTTTTATTTGTTATCGAACATATTTCATACAAATAGAGTTGCTATCCATGTATCAGCATTTGGAAACAATATAACAGATAAAAATAATAGTATCGATATTACAGTTGCATAGTAATATTGTATTTATTAAAATAGGAAAACTTATCTATTAAGTATTAGCAATGCATAAAATAGGTTTTATAGTATGTTTTATTAATTTCTGTTTTAATAGGTATCTAATAGAAAATGAGGAAATTATTAAAAAAACATATAAATGGTAGTTGGAATAAAAGAGCTCTGTTAAAGTGTAGTTACAATTATTATTTGCACGACTATTTAAACTTGAATGAAAAAGACTGAGAAATTGTCAAAAACCACTGATTTATTGATAATTAGAAATAAAATGTCCACTGATTTAAAAAAACCACTGATTTATTGATAATTAGAAATAAAATTATTGTCAAAAACCACTGATTTATTGATAATTAGAAATAAAATGTCCACTGATTTAAAAAACCACTGATTTATTGATAATTAGAAATAAAATTGTCAAAAACCACTGATTTATTGATAATTAGAAATAAAATAAGTTTCTAATTACCGTACCAATAAATCAGTGGTTTTTGACAATAATTTTATTTCTAATTATCAATAAATCAGTGGTTTTTTAAATCAGTGGACATTTTATTTCTAATTATCAATAAATCAGTGGTTTTTGACAATTTCTCAGTCTTTTTCATTCAATATGAATAATTACCACAATATCAACTTCTCAACTACACAAAAAGTGAAACTAGTGGTTTTTGACAATTTCTCAGTCTTTTTCATTCAATATGAATAATTACCACAATATCAACTTCTCAACTACACAAAAAGTGAAACTATTAAAACTTATTAACTAGCTAGACAATAAGAGGATATATTAAAGATAAATTTTAAGAATGAGGCATATGAGCAAACTCTTGTCCGAAATAATTGCAGTTCAAATTATTAGATGAATATTAATCTTCAAATATAACACAGAGGTGTACCACACCCCAGACATTTTTAATTGAGTTTTCCCTCCATTAAAACGAAGTATTGGGTTGAGATATTCCACACCCACATAAATTTGATTTTCATTATTCTGATGTATTTGCCCCATTGGCATTGCCTCTCAGTGTGCTACTGCTCAGTCCGCAATAAAAACTGTCGGCTGTGAGGAATTTCGGAATTTTCCAAGTTCAGCCTACTATTTACTATTGTGTTGAATTTTTGCTTCTTAAATTTTTCATTAGAAATTTACTTATTCTTAGTTAGTTTGGTAGGAGTTTTGTTAGTCATCTATGTTTTAGTGTTCCACCTGACAAAATTACTCACAATTCTTAGGATAATCCAGATTCGACTTCCTCTCAATTTCTCTAAGAAGAAAACTTATAAAATGAATAAAAGGATCTAGTTTTGAAATTAATGGAATGTCTGAAAATGCAAAATTATTTTAATTTGGATTTTCTACATATTTCATCGGTAGTTCTTGTACCTATGAAAATGAATATGAATACCGTACGGTATATGCATGAGTGTTTCAATAATCCACATCGAAAAAGATGAACTTTTAGTTGGGCATTATAAGAGAAACCTATAATGTAATACTATCTCTTTTGAATGAGTATTGAATAAAAGTATTCTTACTTTCAAAAAATGTAGGTAAATAATGATAGACCAATTATAAAAATTGTAAAACAATATTTTCTCAAACAAATACAGTCTAGATTCATCACCTAGGCTCAAAATACTTGTAGAAAGTTGTAAATAAATAATAAAACTGCAATGGTTAGAGAAAACCCAAGTAAAAACGAATACAATAATTTTTTGTCACTATAAGTGGTATCAGGCCTTCAATATTATAACAAAGAAGAGAACACCAGTATAGAAATTTATGGAAATAAATTACCATATAGAAATACCGGTATAGAAATATACTTACCGGTATAGAAATTTATGGGAATTACCATAAAATGATAAAGAATAAGTTGGAAGGTTATAGCCTATTTATGTATAATTTTTGTAGGTTTTATATTTAAAGGTATAATCACAGAATATAAATATAGCAGATAATATTAATATTCTATAATATTATAGAAGTTTTCTCTGGTATAATTTGAGAAAAACTAATAATTTATTATCAATCAAGTACAGCAAGTCTATCCAAATAAGAGTTTTCAAGTGTAAAAATGAATAAATAAACCCGTATTTATCGTCAAACTATAGATTATCAATTCTTTTTGATTGTCTTTGTTTGTAATATTCTATTATGATCTACAAAAATATAAAAGCTAATGAATTACTATCAAATGAATTCAAATTGAACTCCTGTCAAATTGTTTGAAAAAGCCGCCATGGAAGCGATATCGACAAAAGTATTATTCAGTGACATCGATTCAATTATCGAGAGTATCAAATTATCGACAAAACTTATTGAAGATGAAAAAAAATGTTGGAAGCACCATAAATTTGTAGATTTTTGTCACGTATTTTGAAGGTTCTGTACATAGTTTTTCTGATAATTTGCAAATAATTGTTGTACAAATGGATGATGATGACTATGATGAAGAAAGTGTCATAATTGAAGAAGATTATTACACCTTATTGAATGTTTCGCGAACTGTAAGTCCACTTGATTTTTTAGAGGTTATGATTTAATAAATAAATTGCCTGCAAATACTGTTATTATTTTTTTAATATACACTATTTATCTCAAATGAAGTTATTTCTTTGAAAATTGATAATGAATCCAGTACCTAAAAATCTCAATTACCGATTCGACATGAAAATGGAACGGCATAGAAATAGACCAAAGTTTAAGATTAATTGAATATTGTTTCTATTGATTTTAAATGTATGTTCAATTCAAAATTGACAATATATATCAATTGAATAATAGTGCAACATGATACATCAATCAAGTAATTTTCGGATATAACCAGTTTTTAATACCATAGTGTAGGTTATGTCATCTGCATGAGATTGATATAATACAATAGAAAAAGAAAACAATCTATTATATTATTGTTCATTTTTATTATTCATCTGTATTTCAGGCTACTCCTGAAGAAATTAGCAACGCCTATCGCAGATTGAGTCGTCTTTATCATCCTGACAAACACACGGATGTCAGCAAAAAACATGATGCCGAAATTCTATTCAATAAAACGAAAAAAGCACATGAAAGTAAGCAATTTATAATTTTTTCTATCTAAATATGACCTGAAGTTGTAAAGTAGTAAAACCTATAAAACCTAATCCAACAATTATTTATCCAAAACAATATTAGCTTTTGTACTGTGGTCTGTTACAGACATCTTTGAAACTCGATTTAATTCGATTTTGTAATTTTATTTTGACCAATTAAGTTTCCTAACTCAAACCCAAAATGACTCTATTGTCTTATTGTCTTAGTTGGTTTACTAATAAAATTTTGATATTTGATGAATGCGACCTCAAGAATCAAGAATCAAGAATTTTATTGGCCATAAAACAACATTACAAAAATGTAAGCAATAGGCTTCGTCAATAATAAGTAAAATATCACAAGTTGGACTATAAAATGAACAAATTTACAAATACACATTGAAATATTGTAGTAAAATAACACGAGTTGGACTATAGAAACGAACAAAATTACACATATACATTGAAATAACCCAGGTACTCATTGACAGAATAGAAAGCTTCAGACTTGAGCCATTTATCAACAGAAATACAAAACGTTTTCAATGGTAACTTCTTAACATTATCTGGTAGTAAATTAAACATGCGAATTTGTAGGTACTTATGACTTTTTAGAGTTTTAGTCAATCTAACTGTAGGTCTAGTTATATCGTCCCTATGTCTAGTATAATGTGAATGTATAGAAATATTTTTATCAAAATTAGACAGATTTTTCTTTACTGAGATTAAATTATAATAAAACTTCAACTGAGTTGTGGTCGATGTTGTAGAAACGTTCCATGATGAAATAAAAACACATAGATGTTGTCAGTTTTCTACACTTTCAAGTGTAGAAAACTGACAACATCTATGTGTTTTTAAATTATAATATATATACAGACAAGGCAAGGTCATAATTTTGTGTTCTACAAAAATTCCTCTACAAGATTCATTGTATTTCATACCAAATATAACTCTAAGTGCTTTCTTTTGCCATATAAATGCTTTTTTTGAAGAAGATGAGTTGCCCCACAGTTTTACTCCATAAATCAAGTGTGAATGGAAGAGACCAAAGTAAATCATTTTAATTACATCAAGGTTTACACAATATTTCAGTCTTTGTAAGAGAAATGTTACTCTAGAAAGCTTTTTACATAAATTCACTAGGTGATACTCCCAGCTGAGTTTACTATCTAAGTACATTCCTAGTAACTTTACAGGCTTGAAAACATCATCATTCAGATTCAGGTTACCAGTACTTACATTGTTGAGAGAAAATATTATTTGTTCTGTTTTGCCTTATTTACCTTATTTACCTTTACCTCTCATTTACCTTAAGTAAGTTGGCATTGAACCATACCTTAGACTCATCCATAGCCCTTCCAAGCGTATCCTGAACAGTTTTTATATCAACGTCCTTATGAACCAGAGTGGTATCATCTGCATATTATAATATTGAAAAGACAGAAACATTTTTACTAAAATCATTTACAAAGACCAGAAACAGAAAAGAGCCAAGGACTGATCCTTGAGGAACCCCCATGGTTACATCAAGGAAATTTGAGTTTGCACTATTCAAGCAAACCATTTGTTTTCTATTTTTCAAATAACTCTTGATCAGCATGAGCTCCTTATCTTTAATACCATACTTTTCAAGTTTTTTGCAGAGTATAGAGTGAGAGACACAGTCGAATGCCTTGCTTAAGTCCAATAGTAAAGATCCAACTGGTTGGTTGAGTTCAAAACCATTCAAAACATATTCAATAAGTTTTTCAATTGCATCAATAGTACTATGATTCGGTCTAAAGCCATACTGAGAAGGATAGAACAGCTGGTTGTTAACAAAATATTCATTAAGTTGAATTACAATACATGTCTCAATGATTTTACTTAGTATAGGTACAATTGCAATTGGTCTATAGTTCTGGGGTTCATTAGGATCCCCCTTCTTATAAACAGGTGTAACTTTGGTAACTTTTAGAAAATCAGGAAAAACTCCTTCACTCAGTATATAATTTACAATATAAGTCAGTTCAGATATAAAAACATCAACTACATTTTTCAACAAATAATTTGACATACAATACACATCCTCAGATTTTGAGTGACTCATTCTATTTATAATAAGACTAATGATTGTTTCATCAACCTTCTTAAATTTAAAATTTTGGTTATTCAGATTACTATTGATACTATTATTTAAAAGATCAGAGAAGTCTACATCATTTGTACTATTACTATTTGTTTGAATAGGCTATTACCAGTAGCACATGACACATTAACAAAAAAATTATTAAACTGCTCAGGAGAGATTGGAATGACCTGTTTTGTTGAATTTGCCAGATTACCTTCATTTTTGACAATTTGCCAGGCTGCCTTGCATTGATTTTTAGCCTCAGCTATAAATTTACCATTAGCTACAAGTTTTGCCCTAGAAATCTCTTTCTTGTATTTTATCTTTAAATTCTTGAACATAATTTTATACTCAAGATTATTAGTGCTCTTCCATTTGTTATATATCACAAGAAGTAGTTTACGCATACTATCAAGTTCAGGAGTAAACCAGTTTATCACAGATGCTTTCTTCTTACCATTTATATTTCTAACATTTATGTATGGACAGCTAACACTGAAATACTTTGTAAAAATATATAAGAAGTTCCTAACAACACTATTTACATCTTTGGTATAAATATCAGACCAGTCTGCGGTAGTCAATAACTGTCTGAAATAGTTTAGATTATCTAGAGTAATAAAACGCTTCTTAATGTATGTTCTACTACATGCGTCATCATTTTCAACCTCTGATGTAGGATCCAAATAGAAAGTAGACCAGATATCTGCATGATCAGAGATCATGTCCTGTTCTAGAAACTTTAGCTCCACACTTTTGGCTGAAATATTTGATGCTACAATGTCAAGACAAGACTTGAATCTGGTAGGACATTTATGAACACAGTAGATATCAAATGATCTTAGTAGATTTAACAATTCAATACCAGCACTATCATTTTCTTTTAAGATATCTACATTTAGGTCTCCTGTAATAACTATATGTTTAAAATGTTTAGGTCCGTTTGTCAAATCAGATAAATTTTTTTCAAGATTTAAAATGAACTGGTTAAAATTAGAACTAGGAGGACGGTATATGCATAATATTATCACCTTAGATTTAGACATCTTAATAGCTGAAACTTCAAAAGCAGCTTCAATGCAGTACCTTTCAACATCTAGCTGTTCAAATAGCATACTTTTAGCTACGTATATTACAGAGCCTCCATACGGTGATTGTCTACAGTAGCAACTAGCTAATACAAAATCTTCAGGAACATACAAAGAAATCTCATCCTCTAGGAGCCAATGCTCGTTAACACAAACCTATTATTGAAATATATTTTTGGGCCATCTCAATAGATGTAGCCTAATTGTATGGTACTTAATGGAATAAGAGTGAATAAATTATTAAAATAAAGTATTTTCTTTTATACTAGACAATAGCATTTAAAATAGGCTAATTAAATGAATGACAACAAATTTCAAAGTTGAACATTCGAAAGTATAAAGTACGGTATTCCAGAACAACAAACCGTTCTTTTTAGGAACTCACTCAAATATCTGATTTTAGAAATAATTTAAATATCATCAATCCTATACCTATTAAGAACACATATTTTTGTAAAAGAATAATCCAGTCTATTACCACGAGTATTATTTTTAGTGTTATACCGTATTTGGTTGATAAAATTTCATGAACTCAATTTAAACTGTGGGAGTACCTATTTGAAATCGCCAGTAGTCTCTCATACTGTGAGAAAATATAGAAGAGCATAGAAAGCTAGATGAGCATAGAGAGAAGATAGCATAAGAAGAAGATATCCTATGGTATAGGGCGTTTATGTCCAAATTATACTGTTAACTCAAGCCTATAGTCCTAGTAGTTCTTTTTCGTGAAGCTATGTAACGTTGGTAGTCTCTCATACTGAGCTGTACTTACACTCTCACCCCAACAAAACAGTAATAATAGACAGTAGTCGAAAGTAATCGGCTTGAATTAATAAAAACGGCTTAAAATTTGAAAAAGATCTAGTAAGCAACTATAGACCTGTAGCTGTTCAATCGGTCTATTCCAAAGTTTTTGAAGTTGCTTATCTGGACAGATTGATTCCGTATTTGGAGCAACACAGATTGATAAGCTGTAGACAATTTGGTTTCAGGAAGAAAGAAACCACAGCTGATGCGATCTTTGCCTTGTTAACTGCAGTGTATGTAAAAGTAGATTGTACTGATGAGGTATACACAATATTCTATGATATGACTAAGGCATTTGATTGTGTTCACCACGAAATTTTGAAGCTAAAACTCATCAAATACGGAATCACAGGAAAACCTTTGGATTGGATAATTACATATTAAAAAAACCGTCAACAAGTGGTCAATGTAAGTCACATGGGAAATGATAATATTATTCGACATATTAGATCACAAGTACAACAGGATGTTAACATAGGAGTACCTCAAGGCTCCAATTTGGGCCCAGTCTTGTTTCTGCTTTTTGTAAACGATCTCCCCACTTCTGTGCAAGAGGGGGAGATTTGGATGTTTGCTGATGATGTGAGTCACCTCTTAATAGACAAGAATGCTTACTGAAGCGATTGAAAAAACGCAGAAAGGTCTAAATGAGATGAGTGTATGGTGCACAGAAAATAAGCTGGTTCTTAACCAAAAGAAAACGTGTGTGTTGCAGTTCCATGATGTTAAGAAACGAGACATTGGTCCACTATTGCGAATTGGTGATCAACACCTACAACTGAATAAAAATGTCAAATATTTAGGAGTACACATTGCTGACAACCTACGATGGGAAGAGCACATAAATAATGTTATCAAGAGACTCAATGTAGTGTGTTGCCTTGCTCGCCGTCTGCGGAAAATAGTGTACGCAGAAGTATTAATGAAAGTTTATCATGGATGCTTCCACAGTGTATTAAATTATGGTATCGTATTCTGGGGAAATTGCTCAGAAGCGGAAAGAGTATTCCTATTACAAAAAAGAATATTAAGAATTATAAGTGGTGCACACTACATCGAACATTGTAGACCGATATTCAAGAGATTGCATATGTTAACATTAACTGATTTATACATCAGCGACTACAATATTGAAATATCCAGAATATTTTGAAAGGAACTTCAGCAATCATCATCACAATACAAGACAGAGAGGCAATATCCACATGGACAGGTAAAGAACAACACTAGCCTTGTCTAGTGTTAGAAACGTGGCAAGCAGGGTGTACAACAAGCTTCCCTTGGAAATACGGAGGTACAGAGATCCTGTGAGCTTCAGGAAATCCTTGAAGACCCATTTACTTGGAAATAATTATTATTCCATGAAGGAGTTCTGGGAGGACGTCTGACAACCAGAGAACAGACTAAAATGACTACCACGGCTGTAAAGGCTTCCAGTGGGATCACTATAGTGAGGTCCACGTTATAATGACAGTATTTGATCAACTTTGGTGTTGTTATCCTTGTCTATTATTCGACAAAGCAGGTAGTACTATCCTTTTCTTGCTCCACAACGATGCCAAATCTGTTTTTGACAATGTAGAAAGATAATTAATCAAGGCAGAGAATCGGCAACGCTGTTCTCCCATCTCAATCCACTGTCATTATATCGTGGATCTCACTATACAAGTATACAAGTAACCTAAACGACATATACCATGGGATATCTATTTATGCTATCTTATCTCTATGGTGTCAGGTGGCACAGGCGGTGTCAGGTCAATTTCATTTTTCTATGGTGTTATTCAGTAGGTTTTCAACTATAACTCGTGATCGTACATTCTACAGTAAATTGTGACCAAACTGTCTTCCATAATATAATACAGGAAGACACAGAATAACGGGAACTTTTAAAAACGCCATAAAACATAAGTGGGAAGGTCAAAAATGATTTTATTCAAACTAATGTAAAATTCAAGACTTGCCATTTGAGAATTATTAATAACATCCATCACTTTTTGACAATTACTTCTTCAAGATGGCTTCCTCCTGCACGAACACACTCTTGAAATTTGTGTTGAGATTCCTGAACGATTGCTGCAACATTTCAGCTGGGATATTGCTAATTTTATTTTGAATTGTCTGTTTTGATTCAACCACAGTTATTGGTCAAGTTGTGAAAACGTTTGATTTGAGATAGCTCCACAAAAAGAAAATCGCAGGTGGACAGATCATGGGACCAGGAAACGCAGATGCTGCAGCGATCAATGAGGAATCGTCAACAAAGATTTCAAGAGTGTATTCGTTCGGGAGGGAGCCATCTTGAAGAAGTAATTGTCAAAAAGTGATAGATGTTATTAATAATTCTCAAATGGCAAGTCTTGAATTTTACATTAGTTTGAATAAAATCATGTTGCCCTTCCCACTAATATTTTATGGCGTTTTTAAAAGTTCCCGTTATTCTGTGTCACTCTGTAGAATAAAGGAAATAACAGGTACGGGATAGGAAATTCACGAATGTCGCATCATCACGTCTGAACTACTCAACTGATTAAGTTGAAATTTTGCATATAGATTCTCAATTTACCGTGGATGGTTATAAGTTAATAAAAACATTATAAAAACTTTACTACTCTTTATTATTAAAAAATAAATTATTTGTTTTTATTAATTTGTACAAACGTAGCCCATCTAAGTGAATTGTTTTTATGGTTATAGGTTTATTTTAAATTCTTCAAGATTTCAGTAGACAAGTTTTCAATCAGACCCTTCGCGGAGCATGGATATATAGTCTGTGATAAAAATGTAATGAATATGGTTTTTGTTGATTAATTGAAGTTGATTGTTTGCAGTCTTGAGCGACGAACACAAGCGAGCAATCTACGACAGTCTGGGCGTGAAGGGGCTCGAAACGGAAGGCTGGGAAATTGTGCAACGCAGCAAGACGCCGCAGGAGATACGCGAGGAGTATGAACGATTGGCCAGGTTAGTGCTAGTGCAGGCTGTATTGTTCGGCCCTCGTAAATATCCACTTTTGTCGAACTTCCTATTTCCGAAATCTTATTTTTCGGCACTCTTGAATGAGAAAAATGTTGATAACTGAACAGAAATCGATTAAACGTGTATCCAATCTGAGTAGACTTTGACCCATACTATCCTCTACTGGAGCTCTCAGGGTCGCCCTGGGCCGGCTAAACTAAGTCGGCGTCTGGGGTGGGCTGCAGTAAGGGTTTCTTGCCATCAAGAGTGGCCTCTTGAGATTGGCTGCTCCGCTCCTTCGCTCTCCTGGAGAAAAAAAATCTGGTGTGGTACACTCACACAACTTTCCTTGTTCATATTTGAAACTACGATCAGACTTCTGTATATAGTGTATATATAATTGTTTTCAAAGTACTTTTTCTTTGTGTGAATGTGAAATTCGATGATTTTTTTAGTCGTTATTTTTTTAAAGTCGTCAAAACAGCTGTTCTACAGATGAAATATCTAGACTATGTGTTCTTTTTATGAACTGCGCTACCTACCTACCTTATGCACGAGAAGGAGGTTACTAAGTCCATTTCCCAAGGATGGGGTGGACCCCCTATTGGTTTCCCAGAAAGGAGACTCATGCCAGTTGATAGAGCTGATAAATAACTATACAGGGTATGAATTTGAAAAAAATCGGTCAAGTTATTTTTGAGAAATCGTGAAAAACATGGTTTTTTAGTAATTATCCGCCATTTTTCTCAAGAATATTACGGAGCTCCTGCAATTTTCCAAGGAAAAAGACTCATGTCATTTGATAGGGCTTATGAATAGCTATCCTTGGTTTAAATTTGAAGAAAATCGTTAAAGCCGTTTTCGAGAAAACCGTGAAAAACCTGGTTTTTTGGTCATTATCCGCCATTTTTCTCAAGAATATTACGGAGCTCATGGAATTTTCCCAGAAATGAGACTCATGCCAGTTGATAGTGCTTATTAATATCTATCCATGGTATGAATTTGAAGAAAATCGTTAGACCCGTTTTCGAGGAAACGGTGAAAAACATGGATTTTTAGTCATTATCCGCCATTTTTCTCAAGAATATTACGGAGCTACTGAAATTTTCCCAGAAATGAGACTTATGCCAGTTGATAGGGCTTATAAATAGCTATCCATGATATAAATTTGAAGAAAATCGTTAGAGCCATTTTCGAGAAAAACGTGAAAAACTTGGTTTTTTAGTAATTATCCGCCATTTCTTCCGCCATCTTGAATTGAATTTTATTGAATTTCTTATTGTCGGGTCCTCATGGTATATGGACCTTAAGTTTAAAATTTCAAGTCGATCGGTTAATTAGGAATGGAGTTATCGTGTTCACAGACATACACACACACACACATACACACACACACACACACACATATACACACACACACACACATACACACACATACAGACCAATACCCAAAAATCATGTTTTTGGACTCAGGGGACCTTGAAACGTATAGAAAACTAGAAATTGGGGTACCTTAATTTTTTTTGGAAAGCAATACTTTCCTTACCTATGGTAGTAGGGCAAGGAAAGTAATAAGAGCTGGAGAGGAGAAAAATAAGGGTAACCGTATTCAACCGATCCGTTCGGCCGTTGGATCGGATGAATCTGCCGGCCGTTAATTTGGCCGAATATGGTCGTCCATTGGAACTGTTTACGTCAGTTTAGTTGCCAATTATTGAATTGACTACTATCACAGCCACCAAATTTTTTCATAAACAATGTTTATATTGAGATTTTGAAAATTGAATAAACAAATATCCACTAAATTAGTTGTTCATTACAATAATCTTACCCTCAACAAATATCCACTAAATTAGTTATTCATTACTAAGAAATCTTTGTTCACAGATTCCATTGAACATCACAATAACGATGATATCTTTGTCTCGCATATGGAACATGCTCTTGAACCAAACTTATCAACTTTTCAGTGTCCATAGCTACAACTTTATTAAACATAACAACTTAGGACATAAAAAACAAAGACAAGCAAGACTGTGAAACAATTTTAGGTTAGAAACACTTTGTTGTCTCAGCTCGACTAGTTAGTTCGGCCGGATAGAGCCGAAAAATCCCATTTAATTTGGATCGAAAAATTGATCGGCCGGAGACGGCCGTATGAACCTGTTGCAATGGACGAGTATCTATTCCTTTCTTTGTTGGGGGATCGTTCGGACGTGTTCGTTAGTTTTCGGCCGATGCTAGTTCGGACGAAATCGGTTCCAGTGTACAGCCCATCTAACAAGTCACCTGCGCCAACTCCGACGCACTAAAGACTTAAGGCTGGCTTGCTCGTTGAACTCAAAAGATTGAGCGTCTGATAACGGCGCTCGGGATGCTTCATAAATCCTGTGACTAATTTCCATTGTAACATGGACTATGTTTAAATATCTTAATAAATTCTTAGCCATTTGAAGCAACCATCTTTATTTTACGTAGATAACAAACTAAACTCAGTAAACAACTTATTATTTTATCAAACAGTTATCATGTGATTAAGTAACATCACATGATATACAAACATCTTCCCCTTTTACTTTCTCAAACATTTCCTTTTTCAACCTTTCCTTTGATTTCATCGTCTTCTTAAAAACCTCTCATTTCTTCTTAATATTCTTCCACTATTGGACTTCACCACATAGGACCGTGGGGCATCAGCTTCATTAATAACTACTCCAGGCTCCCATAATTTTGTTCTCCAATCTTGGATATAAATGGGCTGATTTTCTTTGAAATAAGATACATGTTTCCGTGACTGCTTATCGTATGTTTCTTTCTGTTGAAATTTATGGTTCTTCATTTGCACTGCTATTTCTTCCCGAGGAGTTGATGAAGTTTCAAACTATCTTGAGGATAAGGGAACTTTGTTCTAATCATTCGACCAAACATTAACTGAGCAGGAGAATAATTGAGACCCGCAACACAACTATTCCGATAGTTAAGCAAACTCAAGTTCAAATCGGTTTTGCTTTCAGCACACTTTCTTATCATAGTCTTTGCTATGTCCACCCCCTTTTCAGCTAAACCGTTAGACTGAGAATAACGAGGACTTATTGTAATAATTTTAAAATCCCACTCCTTTGCGAACTGTATCATTTCTTGGGAGCCGAACGGATTATTATCAGCTATTATAATCTGCGGAATTCCAAACCTGCCAAATAACTGGGATAAAATAGATTTAACAGCCGAACTTATCTTACTGTTCATTTTTGTTATTTCAAGCCACCTTGAATAATAATCCACAACTATGAGATAAGCTATTCCTTTTACTTCAGCTATATCCACTCCAATTTTTAAAAATGGGAAATCGGGTATTTCATGAGAAAGCATTGGACTTCTTACATTGGACCTTCTATATTTTTGGCAAAGCATGCAGGATTCAGCCAGATTTTTTATGTTTGCTCTTATTCCTGGCCAATAATAAAATTTTGAGGCAATGCTGTTCATTTTTGTTTCTCCTAAGTGCGTTTCATGGAGCCTATTTACTATATTTATTATATTTTATTATTTTATCAAACAGTTATCATGTGATTAAGTAACATCACATGATATACAATCAGACTACACCATAACAAATAATATTATTTGCTGTTTATTGTATCTAGGGTGTTCATAAATATAATGAATCGATTCATGAATTTGTTTGAATTATCTAGCCACTCAGTATCAGTATATTTGGATTAGTATAAAATGGCTTCACTTGTATCGACTACTTTATTAAAATTAATAAAAACATGTAGTAGCCTACATGGGTAACCTACCCTTTCTATTTAAAACATTTTAAAAAAACTTTAAAACATTTCAACGACTAGTTTCGGCGTACTGTGGCCATTTGCAAGTTGACTCTCACGTAGTCGCGCCCTACTCAATCACACGAGCAGTCGCGTGTTGTAATATTTCCAAGTGTTATGTACTCTGTTTACCGTCAGAACATATTAATTGTATAATTACTATTCCCATCTCATTGGATTATTTGACGCCTATAAACATTTGGATGATTACCATTTCGTAGCCCAATAAGGTACACCAAGCAAAGCCATAAATTCTGTGTTATTGGTTCGTTTACAGTCCCCGTATACAGTCTTTCCCTATCTTATGCACAGTGGAAAACGCGAAAATATAATAATCCAAATCAATAAAAACATTTGTAGAAACATGTAGTAACCTTTTTATTTGAAAAATTGTAAAAAGTTTAGAACATTAAATATTTGACATTTCAACCTTCCGGCAGTCGCCGGAATTCTGTGTTATTGGTTCGTTTACTATCCCCGTATACAGTCTTTCCCTATCATACTTATGCACTGTCGCGACTAAATAGCACCTAAAGACTTAACCATTGCTCGGTTGATACTGCAACTCAGTGGAGTGATGGGGAGAAAGTTTTGTAATGCATAGGTGACTCATTCACTGACACCACCCCATTCAATACAGTTTTGTGTAGAAAAAAACTGGCACTGTTGTACTTTTTACAACAGCGCGACTGCCGGATGGTTAAAATGTCAAATATTTAAATGTTTTAAACTTTTTACAATTAAAAAAAATGGTACTACATGCTTTTACAAATGTTTTTATTGATTTGGATTAGTATATTTTCGTGTTTTCCCAATGGCTTATTATGTGTTTTGAATTATTTCATTAATTTCTAATAATCTAACAAAGTAATTAATTGATTATTGTGTTACAGGCGACGAGATGAAAGGCGGCTCCAGCAGAGGACCAATCCGAAAGGAGTTTTCACGGTCAGTGTGAACGCCACCGAACTGTTCAGCCAATACGAAGATGACTACATTGACGCGTGAGTGCTGCAATGCTATTAATATCTTGTCCACTTCAAGATACAAATAACTCGTCAAAGTTGGACATCCACCCCCCAGTTGCACAACGGTCGGTTAACGTTTAATCACGATTAAATGCTATACTTTAATCGAGATTAGCGCTAACCGATGCATTTTGGTTGCACAAAGCAGAAATTTCAAGCGATAACACTGATTAAACTAATAGGCGTAAAATAGTTTTAATTCTGATTAGTTGGCACCGAAGAAAATTTGGTTGCACAAAAGTAAAAATCGAAAAATAACGCCGGTTGAACTAATCGACGTAAAAGATTATATCGTCGTAAAGATTAGGTTAACAGGCCATTCACAGAGAATTAAATCCAACTAACGCCGGTTAGGTAGCTACTTATAGCTGTCTTCCAATTAATTTTTGGTAAAAAAACTACAAAATTCAAAGTATGAGCTAAATATATAAATGAATTTTCTCCGTTAATAAAATAGAGAAGTGTATTTTGTTGATATTAGCATTCAAAATTAGATTCTGATTTTTGAGGTTAGTTTTCGATCTGTTGTCGTCTGCAGATAGCACTTGACACTGGCGACAGACAGAGCATGTTCATGGTGCATGCCTCTTTAATGAATGGTCACCGCTTCAATAACATAACCTCAATTTTGTACCATTTGTTCAGAATAATAACTTCTGTCGGTTAAATTATAGTGTGCCGTATTGTGAAACAGTTAAAATCTTGGTTAGTTAACCGGACAACTTAATCGGGATTAAAAACTAACCGATCTTTGTGGAACAGAAATGAATCCGTAAAACTAACGTCCATATTTAATGTCGATATTTAACCGACGTACGTGCAACTGGCCCTCAATAAGTTCATTGATGGAAGCATCGAGCTCAAAATAAGATTTGGAAGCTTCATCCCTTGCTACACATAAACTTGACATTAGAATAAGTTTCTTCAGTCCGATGATCAGAGACACCAGGTCAAAACGTTTGTCACTACTAATAGTGAGTGCATTTTCACTGTATAAATGTTTTTGAAATAGACCTATAGACCTATTAAAAACAATAGACCTATTAAAAACAAAACAATAATATTTGTATGGAAGGAAACCCGAGCAGCATACTGCACAGAACATTGTAAAAAAAGCGCCAGAGAAACTTACTTATTTGAAAAAATCCTGTACATTGAATTGGTCGTGTAGAGGGGCAGGAGGGGCGCATTTGGAGGGGGAATTTCTCAAATTTATCCTACCTCAAGTAAATCAGCCATCATGCTCTGGTCTAGAGAGCAGCGGGCCTTCGCAGTTGAGAGCTTCTTTTCTAATGGTCGATCACCTTCCGCGCTTGATTTGAAATTCCTCCTCACAGACTCGTTCCTGGCCATAATTCGATTCTGTCGTGGGTTAACACATTTCAGGAGTGTAGGATTGTCGCTAAACCCAGAAATGGACTTCAACGAACCATCAGAACTCCAGAAAATATCGAAAGAGTGAGGCAGTCAGTTGTGCGTTCTCCAAGGCGTTCGGCTCGCAAACACGCAGCTGCTATGCAAATTTCTGACTCCACTGTTCGACGAATTTACCACGAAGACCTTCAACTTCATCCCTATAAATTGGCTGTTGTTCAAGAATTGACTGAATGCGATTTTGTTGCCCGTCAAAATGCATGTGATATGCTGATTGACAACCTGCCTGAAGACGCGGTCATTTTTTTTTTTTAGTGACAAGGCTCATTTCCAAAAGCGATTCGTCAATGTGATTTTTTTAATGGGGTTATTTGAAATCTCTGGTTTATGTTGATCGACCACGGACCATAGCACACCTCAAGAACAACATTCGCGACGCCATTGCCAACATACCGATTGATATACTCAACGAAATTTCAAAAATCGACTTCATCAGTGTATGTGCAATGGGGGTCGCCATTGGTCTGATCTCATTTTCAAGACTGCATGGAAAAACAATTGAGATATTGTATTCTCATATAAAAAAAGATTAAATCAATATCTGAAGTATTTTTGTTTTTATTGACCTTTCAAATAAGTAAGTTTCTCTGGCACACCTTGTATTATGTTTGTAATCATTTTTCAAAATTAGCTGTTGAGTTGTCCAATGTGGGAGAGGATTCATTTATTTACTACTAATAATAATACTGAGGGTGATGCCCACATAAGCTCTCAGGCTTGTGCGTAGGTAATGAGTGAGAGGGATGATGATGAGAGATGACGACTACTTTTTAGGTAGTCGGGACCAACGAATTATCGTCTCCTCCGACAGACGGGGTGGCCGTATCTATGTGATTGTGCTGTGGTTAAAAACTTTTGGCCCGGTCGAGATTCGAACTCGGGTTCTCTTGATTATAAGACCGGCGCGTTATCACTTACTCCAACGAGTAAGTAAGAAAGCCACACGATTTACTTATTTTTTATGTGTGTAAATTTGAAGGTGTAGACCGAACATTTATCTATTTTCATTTATTTATTTGTGTGAATTTGCAGTTATAGCCCGATGGTGGTATGGCCAATCGAGGTGAAGGATCTATCAATCTCGCAATCGATCGAAGCCCCTCTCACACTCAGAGACACGCTAACACTGCATGGCAATATATCCACTCTAAATCATTCAGGTAAATGCAACTTAATCACTTCTATTTACTATATGTTGTCCTTGTTCAGCTCTTGAAGAATGAAATTTCCCCGGCAGTCAATGACTTTTTCCTTCAAAGCAGCCTGTAAAAATGGACAATGTAATTAATTTTTGGGGATGGAAAACTGAAACAATATCCTATTATCTGAAAACCTGGGGATGGGTTTTGGAAAAGGACTACTCGCGACGATAATAAAAAAATTGAATATAACTTGATTGATCAAAACACTACCTTTCCTTACAAGATCCCAATCTTGAAATAGTTATTTGTATATCTAGAGTGAAAAGTACCACTTTTTCTCCCTGAGGGAAAAAGTTTGAAGCCTGAGACGAAGCCGAGGGCTCCAATTTCCCTGAGGGAGAAAAAGTATTTTTCGCTTGTGATGTACACAACATTTTTCCTCCATCTACATTTTTTTTATAGAAACTGCAAATCAAATGATTTCAATAACTCACGTTATTGGTGACAATGTTTTCTTTAACAACATAACCTAAAAACCGGTCGTCTGATTGGCACTGCCGATTGTGCTATCTATCGGCAAAAGTTGTAACAATTATCAGCTGGCCGTCTATCAAAAATGGCTGACTCCAGTTCGCGCGTTTCAGATTTGAATTGCAGATGAAAAATATTTGTTGGTTGGTATTTTGAATAGAATAAAATATTGTTGTAAATGTGCTTTTGTAATTGACCCTTTATTCATTAAAAGTTTACATTTATGAGCAAGATAAAAATATAATAAAACATCATCTTTTAACATCTCTTATAAAACTCTAACTTAAAACTCAACTTCAACTAGTTATTTACTTGTAAACGTTCGTTGCTAAAACAGTCACCTTGACAACCGTGCTCACATGATATCCACGTAGGGCTAGCCTAGGCCAACGTTAATAGACAAAAGGTTGATCACTCACAGGTGTATGATTCAAAGTGGTGGGGGGAACGCCAGCGTGACGTCACGTGTAGTAAAAATGTTCTAGAGTAACCACACTGAGCATACAGTTTATTCACTGTATCTTCAAATATATCGTCGTATAATCTCCTCAAGATTGACCTAGAACTTTAAAATTCTCCATACTTATAGCGAATGAATCACCGATTCTAATGATGTTGTTAAATATTTCAAGTTCATTCAACTTTTATGAATAAAATGAAGTTGAAAGTTTTTCATTTTTTCATGAATCTAAAAACGTGACACGAAAAAGTTAATAAGCTGGAAAAGCGTTAGTAGACAATGTTATACTATTATAATTTCAGATTAACCCTTAAAAAATCTTGATAAACCAATGCATCGCAATAAACCGATAAACCGATCCCGATAAATCCGATGAATTTCATTAATTGTAAATGCACTGAACACATGCTGGTATCGAGCACATGTTCTACGAGAATCAAAAATCTCATCCCCGAAATTCACAAGCTGATGTATAGCCAAACTACAAAATATAAACACGACCTAGAAGATGAAGAAACCTTAAGGGTTTAAAAGGGAAGGTTAGGAGGTGGGGTTTTTGCTTTTATATGGCAAAATGATTGTATTATTCAAATGTTTTAATAATTATTTTAAAGCAGAAACAGAAAGCTTGCATGTCAGAAAATGTTTGTGTTATATAATTTGACTATACGACACCATATGATTTTCAAGAATGCGATATTCTGCCAACTCTGTACTACAGCCTACGTCACGGCTGCAGTTCCCCCACTCCAATTGCATTTCAACGAAAATACTATAGATGAGTGACCAACCTTCTGTCTACTAACTTTGAGCCTAGGCTACATCAATTATGTATAGATTTTTATCGTCTACTAATATTAAGTATGTAATATCATACAAACATATATTTCATGAGTTGATCAAATTTCTGGTTGTGGTATTGAATTCAGTTGACTCAAAGACAGACACCTCTATTATGCTTCCTCATCTGAGCTTAGACCTTCTAACATATTATTTCAAATGTAAGTTATTAAAATAGAGATGCTTCCCATGTTATTGAAATGGAGTGACTTGGGAGTTTTTCTCTTTTTTCGTCTCGAGAGCGAAAAAGTGACACTTTAGTATTATGTTCCAGGGAGTAAAGTAAGCACTTTAGACAGTAGGTGTAGGAAAACTACAATTATGTAAGGTTTTAACTGAGACTGAGACAGCCTATAATTGATTCTCAAGACGAAGATCCCTCCAGGTGAGCAATGTCTCAAACAATCAGTTGTTAACTGTTAACCACAAACGGATATGGGCCTTGATTGAATAATTCATAAACTACAGTATAAGTTTATATATGATTCAAACCAGACCTTGCAGACCAAAAGCCAACTTACTCTTGTTTGTCTTTTTAAACACTTTTATTCTAGTTGCTCTGACAAACTTCTAACGTGAAATGGATTTTCGATTATATCTCGGCTCATAAACCACATAGAGCCTTCTGGTTTCCACTAGCTCATTGGTACCATCTGACACTACAATTTAAGTAAAATTTTGATTGAAGGATTCAAGGATTTAAGGACGAAAAACAGGAAAGAGTGTGAGTTGTTCATGATTTTGCTGTTTCGAACCTTGTATATATAATTCCATCAAAACTTCATAGAGCGGTGTGGTCTAGGAGGTAGACAGTCTGCTTAGCACGCTGATAGTAAAGGTTCGATTCCTCTCATTTCCTCTTTTTTTGCAAACAATTTTAATAATCAATTTTTTCCCTATCATTCATGTGATTCTATCATACAGCTGTAGCAGCACAAGTAGGCTAGTGCTAAATTTATTTTTGCAATAATTGTGATGGATGTATTTTGTTTGAGCTACACTTTCATCCT
Source organism: Nilaparvata lugens (assembly GCF_014356525.2). NCBI lineage: Eukaryota > Metazoa > Arthropoda > Insecta > Hemiptera > Delphacidae > Nilaparvata > Nilaparvata lugens. Next base: position 1,228,714 of record NC_052506.1, on the reverse strand, counting down.
TACATGATCTCTCTGTCGAATAAGCCATAAGTATGAATAAAAAGATAAACTACACTCTACGTGAACAAGATTAGTGTAAAATTTAAATGAATATAACAATCTTTGACTTCCATTTTAATTAGTTCAGCGACTAGGAAATTCCCAAAGTCTCTGTGTGGTCTAGATCTTGCTAAGCAGGAGATTTTGTTCACATTTTTAGATAGTGAATAATTTTAAGTGAAAACTAAAAAGATAAAAATAACATTAATTAAAAAAAATATCAACACTTTAAAAAATGCACTAAAAAGAAGAAAATAACTTTTTCCTACAGATACCTTGAAAAGTGACCATTTCTGCACTGATTGCAGGCCGCAAAGAATCACTTTTCCGCACTAGTGCGCAAAGTGAGTACTTTGCGTACTCCAGATTGCAGCATGACAACGCAAAATAGTTAGTAGGTTATATGGAGCACCAGTGCAGGAAAATCAAAATTAAGTTGGTAATACTCATAGTGAGACCCACGTTATAATGGCAGTGGAGAACAGCGTTCCTTGCCATTATGTGCCTTGATTATAGTCATTTCAATGCTTACATAAGATAAACCCCCTTCAGGCAGTCAGATAAATTTTCAATTGAATTACTAATCATTATAATTCAATTATTATTATTATTCAATTTTAAATAAATTAAGGTTTTTATTAATAATAAATTACACAGAAAAACATTTGATGGATTTCAGGGAATTTTACCCATAATTACCCACTTTCATATTCAATGGTAACTGTAGGAAAAATTTAATGTGAATACGTGAGCAAAGTTCGTTTGCTGCACTCAAGAAACCATCATTCCGCACTCGCCTACGTACTTGCTCGTGCGTAAACGTTTCTTTCGGTGCAGCAAACTGTCACTTTGCGCACTAGTTGCACAAATAACTATTTTGATCACACTTGGTTAAGAAAAATTTCACTTTATATACCTGAAAAAAAATTCTAATTACAAGTCGAACGATAAAAAGTGTGGCTCAAAATTTTTGATGTTGAAGTTTAAAGTATTTCTTGAGCTTTAATGTTAATCATGAATAATCCTATTCTATTAAGCGAGCAATTTCTGTATGTTTGAGCCACACTTTTTATCGTTTGACTTGTAATTAGAAATTTTTTTCAGGGATATAAAGTGAAATTTTTTTGAACCAAGTGTGATCAAAAAAGTTATTTTCTTTTTAGTGCCTTTTTAAAAGTGTTGATATTTTTTTTAAATTAATGTTATTTCATTAGGGCTACTTTTGAATAGAAACTACTTGATAATGGCATCATGGCCGAAACATGTCGTAAGTAATCAATTTTAAAAAATGTTACTTAAATTTTTATTTTCTATTTCCATTCACTCCTGTTTGGTTTCCCCAAAAACCAAAAACTAGAAAAACCTGGCCAGGTCAAGTATAGCAGAAGCTACATGTTCGGTACGAGTGATTGGGAAAGTCTCTGAGTCTTTCAGGATAAATTCAGGAGTACGACAGTGTGATGGGCTCTCGCCAATTCTCTACAATATAGCCATCGAGGAAGCACTCCAAAAAATTGCAAATAGGGATGAAGGCATAAAAATTGGATCTGGAATCAACACACTAGCTTTCGCTGATGACGTGGTAATTTTCGCAGAAAAAATAAATGACCTAAGTCACTTAGCAAAAGTGATCATGGAGGAAGCAGGGAAAATTGGACTGAAAGTAAATAATACAAAAACGAAGTATGTACATTTCACAAGGAATCGAGATAACATAGACCAAGGTTCTCTCCAAGTGAACGGTCGTACTTTGAAAAAGTAGACACTTTCAAGTATTTAGGCGTTGTCATTTCTGAAGAAAACACAGAAGTAATAGGAATAGAGAATAGGCTAAACCTTGCGAACAGATGTATGTATGTTTCTATGTATGCAACAAACTTATGTTCTCAAAATTGTTATCACATACAACGAAAATTAAAATATATAGAACTATTATCAGTCCAAATTTGCTCTACGGTGCTGAGACATGGAAGTTAGATAGAAGGAAGGAAAGGAAATTGATTGTATTTGAGAACAAGGTCGTTAGAAAAATCGATGGACCTATAAATGAGGGAGGAGAGAGGAGGAAGAGACACAACAGAGAACTTTGAGGCCTTTACAGACTTTTACAGGGATCAGATGGGCTGGGCATGTTTTGAGAAGAAAAGAAGACAGCAATCTCAATCAAGTGTTGAAAAGAAATCCAGAAGGACGACAACCGAGAGGAAGACCACGATGAAAATGGTAGAGTCAAGTGAAGGCCGATATGGAGAGAATTGGAGCAACCGAGGAGGACGCGGAGAATCGAGAGAGGTGGAGGGGCTTTGTTGGTGCGGCTAAATGTCTACTTCGATATGTATGGCCATGGCAGTAAGTAAGTAATCACTCTTGTCTGTAAAACATGAAGCTAAAATCATAATATAGCCTTCAAAATGGAATGTGGTTTTCAAGATAAAACATACATTTCATCTTCACACGTTGGAAGGGTCATCGCTTTATTAGTTACAACTCATAAATTAAATTAGCGACAAAACTTTCCAACTCTCCAAAATAATGTTAAATATAAAGCTGCGTACACATACTCGTGCTTCCAACCCGCACCGAGCACGCTCCTCCCTCGTACCGCCCATGTACCACCATCGCACAGCAATCGCTCCGCCTCCGCTCTCTACTCGCACCGATCATGAACGTTACGGAAGATGGTAGATCTTCTCGCGTTCCCGGTCGAACCATTGTTGCTCGCCCGTCGATCATCAATCGCTCTGCTGGAGTGACGTTCGGTTGCGGAGCGGAACGAAAGTCTGTACGCACCTTTACATGTCACCTGTGACACAACCATTCTTAGTTGGTGGGTCAGTTCATTGCCTCTTGGTTGAGTGTTAATAGCTTGATATGAATTTGTGTTTTGTGGCAAAAAAACTGAGTGAAATGATTTTGGTTGCAGGATCAGGCTCGTTCACAGTGGGAGCCAAGCGTCTTCTGTCGGACACCAGCTGGATTGAGTTGGACCTGAGCTGTGGCAATGGACCGGCCATTACATTCAAGGCGTTCCGCTCGCTCACCAAGTCCATATTCGGCACATTTGTGCCGCATCTCCAGTTCACCAATCAGGGTATATCGGCCGGCGCTGAGACCTGTGAGTAGAGAAGCAATGAAGTCTTGAAAAATCGTGGAAATAATTTTAAAATTTATCCAAATTAGCTGTAGACTGTAGATGTAGGTTTGGATGTAGGCTGTAGATGTGATGGACGTTTACTCAGTTTTAAAGGGAGTGTAACCGGGTGCGGCAGCTAAACTTACCTCTTCAAAGTGAACGCCATTTAGTCAGCTGATGTCCTAGTAGAGAAAATTTGGTCTCGTTAGGGTACAACCACACTGAAAGCGGAGCGGAGCGTGGCGTGGCGCGGCGTGGCGTGGTCAGAGCGTTCATGATACACACAGGAAGCGTCGAGGCCTGCAACCGTAGAGGACTCCTGGTAAAGAGGCCTCAAATTTTCGCAGAAAAAATAGATGACCTAAGTCACTTAGCAAAAGTGTTCATGGAGCAAGCAGGGAAAATTGGACTGAAAGTAAATAATACAAAAACGAAGTATGTACATTTCACAAGAAATCGAGATAAAATAGACCAAGGTTCTCTCCAAGTGAACGGTCGTACTTTGAAAAAGTAGACACTTTCAAGTATTTAGGCGTTGTCATTTCTGAAGAAAACACAGAAGTAATAGAAATAGAGAATAGGCTAAACCTTGCGAACAGATGTTTCTATGTATGCAACAAACTTATGTTCTCAAAATTGTTATCACATACAACGAAAATTAAAATATATAGAACTATTATCAGTCCAATTTTGCTCTACGGTGCTGAGACATGGAAGTTAGATAGAAGGAAGGAAAGGAAATTGATTGTATTTGAGAACAAGGTCGTTAGAAAAATCGATGGACCTATAAATGAGGGAGGAGAGTGGAGGAAGAGACACAACAGAGAACTTTGAGACTTTTACAGGGATCAGATGGGCTGGGCATGTTTTGAGAAGAAAAGAAGACAGCAATCTCAATCAAGTGTTGAAAAGAAATCCAGAAGGACGACAACTGAGAGGAAGACCACGATGGAAATGGTGGAGTCAAGTGAAGGCCGATATGGAGAGAATTGGAGCAACCGAGGAGGACGCGGAGAATCGAGAGAGGTGGAGGGGCTTTGTTGGTGCGGCTAAATATCTACTTCGATATGTATGGCCATGGCAGTAAGTAAGTAATCACTCTTGTTTGTAAAACATGAAGCTAAAATCATAATATAGCCTTCAAAATGGAATGTGGTTTTCAAGATAAAACATACATTTCATCTTCACACGTTGGAAGGGTCATCGCTTTATTAGTTACAACTCATAAATTAAATTAGCGACAAAACTTTCCAACTCTCCAAAATAATGTTAAATATAAAGCTGCGTACACATACTCGTGCTTCCAACCCGCACCGAGCACGCTCCTCCCTCGTACCGCCCATGTACCACCATCGCACAGCAATCGCTCCGCCTCCGCTCTCTACTCGCACCGATCATGAACGTTACGGAAGATGGTAGATCTTCTCGCGTTCCCGGTCGAACCATTGTTGCTCGCCCGTCGATCATCAATCGCTCTGCTGGAGTGACGTTCGGTTGCGGAGCGGAACGAAAGTCTGTACGCACCTTTACATGTCACCTGTGACACAACCATTCTTAGTTGGTGGGTCAGTTCATTGCCTCTTGGTTGAGTGTTAATAGCTTGATATGAATTTGTGTTTTGTGGCAAAAAACTGAGTGAAATGATTTTGGTTGCAGGATCAGGCTCGTTCACAGTGGGAGCCAAGCGTCTTCTGTCGGACACCAGCTGGATTGAGTTGGACCTGAGCTGTGGCAATGGACCGGCCATTACATTCAAGGCGTTCCGCTCGCTCACCAAGTCCATATTCGGCACATTTGTGCCGCATCTCCAGTTCACCAATCAGGGTATATCGGCCGGCGCTGAGACCTGTGAGTAGAGAAGCAATGAAGTCTTGAAAAATCGTGGAAATAATTTTAAAATTTATCCAAATTAGCTGTAGACTGTAGATGTAGGTTTGGATGTAGGCTGTAGATGTGATGGACGTTTACTCAGTTTTAAAGGGAGTGTAACCGGGTGCGGCAGCTAAACTTACCTCTTCAAAGTGAACGCCATTTAGTCAGCTGATGTCCTAGTAGAGAAAATTTGGTCTCGTTAGGGTACAACCACACTGAAAGCGGAGCGGAGCGTGGCGTGGCGCGGCGTGGCGTGGTCAGAGCGTTCATGATACACACAGGAAGCGTCGAGGCCTGCAACCGTAGAGGACTCCAATATTACCATAGAAATCAGACTATAGAATTATTCATCATAAATCAGCTGTCTAGTAGACTATAATACTACCCGTTCAAAAACATCGAACATCTGGAAAATGTATCTTTCCATCAACGTTAGTAGACAGTTGACTATAATACTACCCGTTCAAAAACATCGAACATCTTGAAAATTGTATCTTTCCATCAACGTTGTAGACAGTTGCAGCCAGACCTGATAACAGCGCTCACTCTCACATTCCGGGACGACACGTCACGGTACGATAGGACAGAGAGATCCATATTTATTTAGGATTTTTTCTAGCCATTTCAAATTGATAAATTATTTATTAATTTTTGAGGAAACATAACAACAGGTCAATGTAACTTACTGAGCGCGAGGTCTACTGTTCACAGAACTACTAGTATAGTTTAAAAAGTTATCCAAATTAGCCGTAGACTTTGATGGACGTTGACTGAGTTTTGAAGAGAGTGTATCAGTTGAAATGATTTGACTACAGAGTTCCCGATTATCAGTTCCACCTTCTATACTAGATACGTTAGCTGTGATTTAAGTTATTCTGATGTAATATTAATTTCTGATACTTGTTAATAATTTATTATAAATATATTGCATTTGTCAAGAAATTATATTTTCTCATAATAATAATAATATTCGTATGGCTTTTATTGGTGGGGAGTTCCTGACGGAAGTTCCACCTCGCCTGAATATATCATTTGAGCCGTTGCGGAGGTAGAAAAGGATAGAGCTAACTACTTTGTTGGCTGAAATGAATTGTTTGACTGTATATTGTTTGTTTGTTTGTCAGCCCTGGCAATGAAGGTGAGCGACCACACGATGGGGTACGTGGTGTGGCGTGCGGGCGGCTCCAACTCGTCCATGTCGACTTCAGTGGCTCGTGACACGGACCGCAGCCATTTTGGGTTGACCCTACAGCTGGGCATTCCGCACTCGTTCGCATCGCTCAACTACACGCACAAGCTCAAGGAGAGGGAGATGAAGCTAAAGACGTCGGCCAAGTGAGTAGAGTGATAGCCAAAGTAGGGTTTACATTAGTCAAGTTTACTTGAAATGCAGTTCGCATTGTTCAACTACACGCACAAGCTCAAGGAGAGGGAGATGAAGCTAAAGACGTCGGCCAAGTGAGTTTACTTGAACTCTATGATAGAACTTCGTCACATTATTCAAAAGACTGATACAGAAAATGCGAAGATATACAAACAACTTCTCTCAACAATAACACAATCCAATATTGCAAGCTCGAACGGAGAAATTATGAATGTTTTGAAAGGGAGTATGAATATTTACGATAGTACAATAAAGCGATTTCTTTTCAAAACAAACTTAGTTTACACAACGGGTTTTTGCTTGGAAGAGGGAGGGAAGTGCGTAAAATTCCAGCCCCACCAATCAAGATTTGAAACTATAGAAAGATACGTCCTGGTGACCAACGATACAATACTTATGCTTAATGGCAAATTATTAGCGAATATAAATAAATTAAACTTTAAGGATTGTAAGTTACCCAATATTAAATGGTATGACGGAGTACCTGGTTGTGGGAAATCCTACTTCATAGTTTCTAAGCATAATCCTGGAAGAGACCTTGTCCTTAGTCAAACACGAGCTGGCATAAAATCTATTCGTGAAGAAGTGGTTAGGATGCATGATATCGATGATGAAAGGAGCATAAACTTAGATTATAGAACTGTGGGATCTTACATTATAAATAGCTCGGGTGAAAAAACCTATGAAAGAGTTTTCATTGATGAAGTATTATTAATGCATGCTGGTTACATTGGTTACATAGCTGAATTCGAATTGAGTAAAGCACAAGACATAATTGTAGTTGGTGACTCACAACAGTTACCTTACATTGAGAGAAGCTCCTTGGAAACGAAATGGCATGAAATGTGTGGCTTCTGTGAGCCGTATGCATACCTTTCAAAAACCTGCAGATGCCCAGTAGATGTTTGCTATGCACTTTCCTCCCCCCCACTATAACATCATCGCTACGCTAAATAGTAAAATCTCATCCATACTTCCGACACACAGATTAGGTGAACATCATTTTATATTCTCGGAGACCCTTTTTTTGACCTTCTTACAGGAGGAGAAACAAAGAGTAGCTGAAGCACTAAATTGGGGAGAAAATACTTGGAAAGGATGGAAACTTCATACTATTCACGAAGTGCAAGGACTAACATCTAAAAATCTGGTGTGGTACACTGACACAACTTTCCTTGCTCATTGAGCTATAAGCCTCATTCTTAAACGAGAATGATTTAGGGGAATAACATAATGACGATTGGCGGCAACATATTTGAAACTAAGATCAGACTTCTGTATATGTGTATAGTTGTTTTCAGAGTACTTTTTCCTTTGTGTAAATTGTGAAATTCGATATTTTTTAAAAGTCGTCAAAACAGCTGTTCTACAGATGAAATATCTCGACTATGTGTTCTTTTTATGAACTGCTCTACCTACCTACCTCATGCACGAGAAGGAGGTTACAAAGTCCATTTCTCAAGGATGGGGTGGACCCCCCATTAGTTTCTCAGAAAGGAGACTCATTCCAGTTAATAGAGCCGATAAATAACTATACAGGGTATGAATTTTAAAAAAATCGGTCAAGTCATTTTTGAGAAAATCGTGAAAGACATGTTTTTCAGTGATTATCCGTCATTTTTCTCCATAATATTACGGAGCTCCTGAAATTTTCCAGAAATGAGACTCATGTCAGTTGATAGGGCTAATAAATAACTGTCCATGGTATAAATTTGAAGAAAATATTTAGAGCCGTTTCCGAGAAAACCGTGAAAAACATGGTTTTTTAGTGATTATCCGCCATTTTTCTCAATAATATTACGGAGCTCCTGGAATTTTCCCAGAAATGAGACTTATGTCAGTTGATAGGGCTTATAAATAGCTATCCATGGTATAAATTTAAAGAAAATCGTTAGAGACATTTTCGAGAAAAACGTGAAAAACATGGTTTTTTAGTAATTATCCGCCATTTTTTCCGCCATCTTGAATTGAATTTTATTGAATTTCTTATTGTCGGGTCCTCATGGTATAAGGACCTTAAGTTTAAAATGTCAAGTCAATCGGTTAATTAGGAATGGAGTTATCGTGTTCACACACACACACACACCACACACCACACACACACACACAACACACACACACACACACAACACACACACACACACCACACACACACACACACACACCACACACACACCACACACACACACACACACACATACACACACACAGACCAATACCAAAAATCATGTTTTTGGACTCAGGGGACCTTGAAACGTATAGAAAACTTGAAATTGGGGTACCTTAATTTTTTTTGGAAAGCAATACTTTCCTTACCTATGGTAATAGGGCAAGGAAAGTAAAAACGTAGTATTAATTAGAGTAGATTACCGGAACAGAGACATTTATAACAGTATCCAACTTGCAATATCCAACTTTCACGCCACACCAAAACTTTCAGATATTTAACTACGAGTGTAGAAAAAGATGCAATTGACAAACTCATTGATAAATTAAGAACAACAAATGAAACTGATCTTGAAAAGTGGAACAGGGATAGATTATGCATGCTTGATAACAGACTTGATCATGGCTGATATTGATGAAATTCTTACTTTGCTGGAAATTGATAACATCACTCCTGAAATCGATGAGTATATCAATTATGTTCCTTCAATAAATGGAAAAAATATTGAATTCTTAAATATTTTCTCGACCAATATCCGCAGCCTTCATGCAAATTTCAATCAGTTAATCTGTTGTATAAAAAGCTTAAAAACAGATATCCATGTAATAGTTCTTACTGAAACTTGGCTAACCGAAAACATTCCGTTTACTTACAAGATCCCAGGTTACACCGAAGTAAATAAATTTTCGAAAATTAATAAATGCGACGGTCTGTGCATTTATATTAGAGATAATATTGATGTCAGTGTGATCGCTTGTGACATTGTTGATGCAAACTCGTTGTGCTTGGACTTGAAAACACCAAATGATAAAATGTTCAGAGTTATAGGAATTTATAGATCACCCAGTAATCATAACACCGAGAATTTTGTCCACAGCCTAAACCATTTCCTTGACAATATACCCAATTCAATGAGTGTTTGTATGGTTGGTGATATAAATATAAATATTCAATCAACTGGTATACAGGTTCAGGAATACATGCATATTTTAATGAGCAAAGGCTTTAAATCTCATATAAATGGAAGTACTAGAGTATCAACCACATCTGAATCGTGCATAGATCATATCTTTTTCAAAAACACAAATAGCAATTTCAGCTTTATATTTGGGAACATCTTCAAGACAACAATAACGGATCATTATTCGGTTCTATTACATTTAGGTAATGAACGGAATCCCGAAACCACTTCAAATAGAAATATGCCTGCAAACAGCATAAAAATATCATACAACTACAGACTTTTTGCTGAAAATTGGAAAAAGAAAACTGGAATACAATTTTTGGAAATGAAGATATAGATATACTTGTTGAAAACTTTGTGGAACGGTTAAATGGTATTATTAATTCAGTCAAAACTGAGATAAACATTCCTCACCGAAATCGCCCTTTGAAGCCTTGGATAACGCAAGGAATAATAAGATCAATTACTATACGGGATAGAATGCATGATAGAATAAGGAAAGGTCCTGCAAATGCTGATTCAATAAATGAATACAGAATTTATCGGAACACATTGAATAGGCTCATAAGTGAAGCGAAGGAGAAATATTATAAAGTTAAAATAGAGCAATGTCAAAACAATAGTTCAAAGACAGGCTATAGCTTTGAACAATGAACTAGCGAATTCTCCCAACTTTGATCACAATAACGATATAACCGAAACACCTCTACTGAATTCTTTCTTCATGAGATCAACAGATTCTAAAGAAATTGAAGAGACAATAAAAGAGCTGAAGAATAATTGCGCCCCAGGAATGGATAATCTCAATAACACAGTACTCAAGCAAATAGGCCACACTATTTCACAGCCACTAGCCACGATTTTTAATAAATGTTTTAAGCAAGGCTACTTCCCCAAACACTTCAAAAAAGCCAAAATAAAACCTCTCTTCAAGCAAGGAGATCCATCAAATCCTGGCAATTACAGGCCAATCGGTTTTTTTAAAATTATGGAAAAGATTATTAGTCCTGTTTTTGAGCAAACATAAAATAATAAATGAAAATCAATTTGGATTTCAGGCTGAGAAGAGTACGGAAGATGCATTAATTAAATTTTCTAATACTGTTTCACAAAACCTGAATTCCAATTACAAATCTATAGCGGTTTTCTTGGATATCAAAAAAGCTTTTGATACTATTCCACATTACTCCCTTTACAATAAACTCGAGAAATATGGCTTCAGGGAATTTTTCTAGAATTAATTAAAAGCTATTTGAGAGATAGAACACAGTCTTTAACAATAAATGGATGTACTGATACCTCTAAAATGACCTCTTACGGGTTACCTCAGGGAACTGTACTTTCACCAATCCTTTTTATTATTTATGTGAATGATTTACTGAGCCTGAAACTAAAAAACTCAACAACTATATCATTCGCAGATGACACTGCAGCTGTTTTCTATGGAAAATCGTGGATCGAGGCTCATGAAATTGCAGAACAGAATTGTTTTCTTATTAAAAAATGGTTGGACAAAAACACTTTGAGCTTGAACATTGATAAAACCAATTACATCACCTTTGCACTCAATACAACTGGTAAATCCGACGAAAATATGAATCTGAGACTACATTCAAACTGCAACATGAACTTCAATAACTGCACTTGTCCCATAATAAAAAGAGTAACAAGTACAAAATATCTAGGCGTCATAATAGATGAATATTTGAAGTGGGACATCCATATCAAATTTTTATGCAAAAGAATCAGATATCTTTCTTATAAATTCTACGAAGCAAAAAAATTCTAAACTCAAGTCATCTTAAAATGGTATACTTTGCACTGGTACAGTCCATAATTCAGTATGGTATTTCAGTATGGGGGGCTGTTATAATTCCCACTTGGAAGAGCTTTTCATAATTCAAAAATCAATCATTAAAACAATCTTGAATAAGCCTAGACTTTTCCCAACCAACCTGACTTTTGAAGAGTTTAACGTGTTGACAGTTAGACAGTTGTATGTAATGAATGTAGTGAAGTATATATTTAAATATAAAAATAATTTCATTTGCACTAATAATACTATCAATAATCAATACAATTTAAGACCCACCTCAAATAAGTACCTAATCTATCATACTAACATTGAAAATATTAGAAGACAACTCATATATTTAAGCACTAAAATTATAAATAAAATTCCTAAACAAATTATTAGCTGTGCCAAGATAACAAAAAAAGTCAAAACAGATATCAATGCTTGGATCAAAATTAACTACTTCTTCTACCTTTGAGAACTATAATAAGTTAACAGAAAACTTTTCTGATTAGTGCACTCACTTCCCCTACTTGTGCTCTATCACATCCCTTTCCCAATCCTTTCCAAAAATTCCAAGGATCAAAAGCCTTCCTATGACATGGATAGCCATAGTTGGAAGAACTTTTGATCCTCTACCCTTCTTCACCACATAACATGTATAAATTGCCTTCTAATATTGTAATGTGTTCTCATATTTATGTTATTTATTTTATACTGTAATGTTTTTTTATTGATGTAATTAATTTTTATTTCATATTGATGTATCTTATGTGTGTGTGTGTGTGAATAAATAAATTGAAAAAATAAAAATTGAGTAGAGTGATAGCCAAAGTAGGGTTTACATTAGTCAAGTTTACTTGAAATGCAGTTCGCATTGTTCAACTACACGCACAAGCTCAAGGAGAGGGAGATGAAGCTAAAGACGTCGGCCAAGTGAGTAGAGTGATAGCCAAAGTAGGGTTTACATCAGTCAAGTTTACTTGAAATGCAGTTCACATTGGCCAACTTCACGCACAAGCTCAAGGAGAGGGAGATGAAGCTAAAGACGTCGGCCAAGTGAGTAGAGTGATAGCCAAAGTAGGGTTTACATCAGTCAAGTTTACTTGAAATGCAGTTCACATTGGCCAACTTCACGCACAAGCTCAAGGAGAGGGAGATGAAGCTAAAGACGTCGGCCAAGTGAGTAGAGTGATAGCTAAAGTAGGGTTTACATTAGTCAAGTTTACTTGAAATGCAGTTCGCATTGTTCAACTACACGCACAAGCTCAAGGAGAGGGAGATGAAGCTAAAGACGTCGGCCAAGTGAGTAGAGTGATAGCCAAAGTAGGGTTTACATTAGTCGAGTTTACTTGAAATGCAGTTCGCATTGTTCAACTACACGCACAAGCTCAAGGAGAGGGAGATGAAGCTAAAGACGTCGGCCAAGTGAGTAGAGTGATAGCCAAGTAGGGTTTACATTAGTCGAGTTTACTTGAAATGCAGTTCGCATTGTTCAACTACACGCACAAGCTCAAGGAGAGGGAGATGAAGCTAAAGACGTCGGCCAAGTGAGTAGAGTGATAGCCAAAGTAGGGTTTACATCAGTCAAGTTTACTTGTTTACATCAGTCAAGTTTACTTGAAATGCAGTTCACATTGTTCAACTACACGCACAAGCTCAAGGAGAGGGAGATGAAGATCTAGACTTCGGCCAAGTGAGTTGTTAAAGGAAGGTTGTTGTTGGAGAAAGACTGTCATTGTATAGGGTGCGGCATCATAATTTCCATTTTTTAAGGCTGTGCAAAGGCTAAAAATAAACTTTTCTACTGGTGATATTTTTCAAAGGTTTTAGATTTTTATACTACAAAGCTATCAAAATTACAAATACTCAATTGAACAAAAATAAAACAGCATAGAATGGAAAAATTTATGAAAAATTCGCCTATAAATTACATTCAAGGTACAAAGAGAACTCCATACTATTATTCAGGAGATACTAATTTTACCAGTCTATATTGTATGTTTATGAGGTTTTAAGGCTGTGCAAAGGTTTGAAATAAATTTTCTACTAGTGATATTTTTCAAAGTTTTTCGATTTGTATACTATTGAGCTATCATCATGAAAAAGTTTTCTCAGGAAAACATTTTTTTCGACCATTACTTTTTGAGATATGAGCGTAAAAGGTTCAATTTTTTGGGACAGAACATTTCAAACTTGGTATAAGATAAATCCATGAGATTTATAGGACAGATTCTTCATGGTTTTGTTGATCTAGTAAACCAAAATTTTTCTGAAAATATCGATTTTTGAAAAAGTTATTCAATCTACCAAAAATGGCCAAAAATAACTCAACTATTGGTAATTTTTGGTAAATTGAATAACTTTCTTAAAAATTTATATTTTTAGGAAATTTTTGTTTTACTAGATAAAAAATGCAATGAAAAATCTATCCCTTGAATCTCATGGATTCATCTCTTACCGAATTTGAAATGTTCTGCCCCAAAAATTTAAACTTTTTGCGCTCATATCTCAAAAAGTATTGATTGAAAATAGTTATTTGTATATCTAGAGTGAAAAGTACGACTTTTTCTCCCTGTGGGAAAAAGTTTGAAGCCCGAGGCGAAGCCGAGGTCAGCAATTTTCCTGAGGGAGAAAAAGTATTTTTCGCTCGTGATGTACACAACATTTTTCCTCCATCTACATTTTTTTATAGAAACTGCAAATAAAATCATTCTAATAACTTACGTATTGGTGACAATGATTCCTAACAACATAACCTAAATCTAAAACCTAAAAACCGGTCGTCTAATTGGCACTGCCGATTGCGCTATCTATCGGCAAAAGTTGTAACAATTATATCAGCTGAGCAGCTACCAAAAATGGCTGACTCCAGATTACGCGGCTCAGATTCAAATCTGCAATTCAATGCAGATCAAAAATATTTGTTGGCTGGTATTTTGAATAGAATAAAATATTTTAAAAATTGTATAAATTTTTATCGTCTACTAATATTCAGAATATAATAATTATCATACAAACATATATTTCATGAGTTAATGAAATTTCTGGTTGTGGTATTGAATTCAGTTGACTCAATGACAGACACCTCTATTATGCTTTCTCATCTGAGCTTAGACCTTCTAACCTATTACAATGTAAGTTTCAAAATAGAGATGCTCCCCATGTTATTTAAATGGAGTCACTTTTACTCCCTAGGGAGTTTTTCTTTTTTTTACTACCGAGAGCGAAAAAGTGACACTTTAGTATTAGGTTTCAGGGAGTAAAGTAAGTACTTTAGACAGTAGGTGGAGGAAACATGTTTTTCTGAGAAAACTTTATCATTTTGATAGCTTAATGGTATACAAATCGAAAAACTTTGAAAAATATCACCAGTAGAAAGTTCATTTTTAGCCTTTACACAGTCTTAATGCTCACTATTCAGTTAGTTGATGACATTGGGGAGTGCTAGTAGTCACTTCTCCAGCATGTGGTTGTAAAGTTTTGTTCTTGCACAGTTCAGTCGCCATTATGCATTGGAACAACGCGTAGCCATAGAGGCCTAATTTTCGAGTGGCTGTTCAGTGTTGCAGCACAGCACGCCTTTTGGAATCGGTTTAATTTAGCCCCGTTGACCAGGAATTAATTATTTCGTGGGCTACTACGTTTAGAAAACTGGTGTGGTGCACTCACACAACTTTCCTTGCCGTTATGAAAATTGAACAACTGACGCTAGTGTTCCCGTGAATCTCAGGTCCACTTTTCTAAGATCTGAGCCAGCTGGTGACAGGACAATAACGCTGGAGACACACGAAGTCTGCTATCTCTTCATAGTGAATGATTTAATAGAATCAACAGTTGCCAACAGTTTGCAATTGAATAATCTTTTTTCTCGAATTTCGAGCTTATTTTCAATTTTAGGTGAAAATGCTACTGAACATTAATTGTAGAGATTCTTATGCTGAATCTTTTCCACTTGAAATTTTTTGTTTAAAATTGTATCTGAAGCCTGATAATTGAGAATCTAAAATCAAATTTTACATAGATGGTGCAGTGCTCCTGAAATTTTTACAGATATGAGACTTGTGACAGTTGATAGAGCTTATCAATGACTTTTCTAGGTATGAATTTGATCAAAATCGTTGGAGCCGTTTTTGAGAAAATCACGAAAACCCCTTTTTTTGACAACATTTTCGCCAATTTAGCCGCCATCTTGAATTGCATTTGATCGAAAATGTTCGTGTCGGATCCTTATAGTGTAATGACCTTAAGTTCCAAATTTCAAGTCATTCCGTTAATTGGGAGATGAGATATCGTGTACACAGACGCACATACACTCATACACACACCCACACATACAGACCAATACCCAAAAACCACTTTTTTGGACCCAGGGGACCTGGAAACGTATAGAAATTTAGAAATTGGGGTACCTTAATTTTTTTCGGAAAGCAATACTTTCCTTACCTATGGTAGGTAATAGGGCAAGGAAAGTAAAAATAGTAAAAAACGAAGATCCAAAGTTCCACGGCCCATTAGATCACGTGAAAACATGGAGACAGTGAGAGCTTCAATTTTGCTATCTCCAGGGCGTTTAGCACGCAAACATGTGTCAGCCCGTCTTTTGCAGTGCTCGAATGAAATTCTAGTCTCGGCTAACGCCTCGAGCAGAAACATCATTCTCAACTGCAAAAGGCCCCTTCCCATCCTTGTGACGTAAGATACTATTAAAGAACAACATACAGATAGAAGTAGTCAAAATTACGCATGCAATGCTTGAAAGGGTGATATCGAATACTATAAATAGGTACTCTAATAATTGTATCCAGAGTAGGGAACTTCACCTGCATTATAATTATACCCTTCAAAACTTTAAATACATACTTACATTTTGAAAATAGAATACATTTTTTATGACTCTTACAATGCGTTTTATCAAGTTTTGAAAAAAGGAAGCCAAGATGCTGCACCCTGTACTTTGAGGTAGTGTTCACACAGTGATGGAAAAATACTATTATTGGCTTTTAAAGGAAGTGGTCGAAAAATAGTACCGTCGGTTCTTATGGAAGTGTTCATACATTGGCAGAAAAATGAATATCATAGTATTTTATGGGAGTATTCAGACGTCGGTGGGAAAAGAATAAAAGAATAGCATTGGATGTTACAGGAGTGTTCACATAGTGGTTACAAATGAATATCATGTATTTTATGTTTAACTTTGGTGGATAAAGATTGCTGTTGATTCTTATGGGGGTGGATTAATAGAATAGAATAGAATGACTGCCTTTATTTTATACCTGGGAGGGCGAAGTTAGGGCGCAGTCGGCCCTCTCTTACACTTAACCCTCCAATATAATACTAAATTATAATTTAACAAGCAATACTCAGTAAAATAAAATGAAACAAAACTATATTTTAAATGAAAAAAGTAAAAAAAAAAATAAAAAATAATAAGTGGAATAGTTGAATAAACTTAAAAGTAGAGCACTCTTAAAATAACAAAGATCTGTTGGGAAATAAAATACAACACATTTATGACGGAATGATAGGATCGAAGAAGCAAATAAGAGCAATATGGCTACAAACCTTATAAGCTAGATGAGAAAATAAGGAAATTAATAAATACTTCTAGCATGAAATTAATTTTGAGTTGAGATAATAGCTTAGATAACTGGCTTTAGTTCTTATAAGAGTGTGCACAAAATTGGGTTTCGTGAACCATATAATATGTTGACAATAGATATCTATGATATATTATAAATGAGTTTTATAATTAAATTGTTATTCAATCAAACAAATGTATGAGATGCTACTGTTTCCTATTCTAAATACTGACCTATTATTGAAAACATTTTTGTGTTTTTCATAGGGCTGGAACATTTGGAGCATTGTTCGAGTACGGTGTAGAGAAGAAGGTGTCAGAACAAAGTACGATATCGGCCATGGTCAGTGTGGGAGTACCCACTGGTGTCTCGCTCAAATTAAAGTGAGTAGTCGATCCAACTAATTATGACGCTGTATTATACACAGCCACAAATATGGCCGTAATTAGAGATTTTCACAGAAATCACAACTTGTGAATTGTGATTCCACCGAAAATCGCTAGTTACGGCCATACTTGTGGCTCTGTATATAACTTTTCGCCACACTGCACAGAAAGCAGCTGTTTTCCAGTCCCTACGTAGATATGAAAGACATTGTTTGCAGACGACTCTCGTCTGACGTCAGAACAGGCTACTTTCCGGCCTAGGCCGGAAAGAGTACCCTTTCCAGCCGCTAACATGGAACTAAGAAAGGTGATCAAAAAACAGCTGATCAAAAAAATTTTCATTATTTGTGTTCATTATTCAATAATTAAAACATTTATAATAATATCATCTTATTGTAATTTGAAAGAATTAAAAAGTATAAACTCATCCTCCCACATAATTGAACATAATCTTTTAGGTTATTTAGACAAATCAGAATAAAAAATAAAAATACTTGGACAATTTCCTGATATTCAGAACACCTCAGATATGCTAGAGCTATCACCTTCCACTTCTGCTTTCGGAAGTGTTTAGTAAACAACTATTCTCATATATATATTGTTTATTTTTGTGTGTGGCGAAAAATAGCGTTCACACCACGGGCAAAAATGTTCTTCCGGCTCTCAATCTTTTCTAGTCCTCGGCCTACGGCCTCGGACTTGAAAACCGATTTCGAGCCGAAAAAATCTCATTTTCTGCTCTAGGTGCGAAATATACTAATTCTCACATAACGATTTTGCTAACTTGCGTCCGGGAAGACTCAAATCTTATGCAGGGCTGAAGTATTCTCACGGAACTGTATTTCCGTTAGCGATGGAAAATACACGAGTATTTGGGAATATTTCAAACGTGCACTTTCTTTTCCCACGGAATTGTGCTCTGCCTCCACGTGGACCCCGTCGTCTCGTTGGTGAAAGGGGAACATAATTTGCGTGGAAAAAATCAGTTCCAATCAAGCCGCGGCCAGAATCAGATAAAAATCTAGAGGTAGCCTCGGGCCTCGAAGGCCCCAATTGGGCGTGTTACATGTTGTCAAATATAAGTAGTGTATAAATTTTCAAAATGAATTATCCGATCTTGTAAAGTTATTTAAAGTAGTTTGAATTGTGTGTGTATTTTATTGTTTGTTATGAATGTCAGTGAAATAAACGTCAACAATAGTGTAGCGAAATTCTAATAGATATATAATTCAAACGATGTCGAGTGCCATTTCCTAGCTCATGTTTAAATTCCTATATTGACCGAGTCCCCAATTATTCATTGTAGTGATAAAATGAATAAAGTTTACGCTACCATTGTAAACAGTTAAAATTCCATACGAACAGTTAGCAAAATCATACAGAAGGTGCAATGAAACGATATAGATTATTTGTTGTCCAAATTTAAATTAGATTAATTGATTCAATAAAATTTATAAATTGATTAGAATGCAAAAGTTTGTTATTAATAAAGACCTATGACTTGCCCTTTAGAATTTAGAGATCTCCTTATTCTACCCCCATCTGGGGGCGGTTACAATTGCATAGTAGGCTACATATCATAATTGATATTGGACATGTTGTTGATCATTTTACATTGTTGAAAACCAATCTGGCAACGTTGCAGAGCTAGAAATGAATAGCGCTATCTGCTTTGTCGAGTGATAGACAAGTATAGTAACACCAATGTTAATCAAAAACTTCCATTATAACGTGGACATCACTAGTAGAATACAATTTAAGCTAACGTCGTTCGCATCTATTTCTCATCATACCGGGTGATTCAAAAAGAACTTTACAACTTTGAAAATTCATGTAAATATTATTAAACAAGGTGCAGAGCTGGTTTTGGTGTTGTTTTAAAGGAAAACACTTCAAGTTTTTTACCTTTAACTAAAGATTTTCTATGTGACTTCCGTTGGTTATCCTGCAGACATCCCATGGATAGTCGATTTCTTCCCAAACTCGCACTAGCATTCCAGGTGTAACTTGCTCAACAGCAGCGCAAATCCTTGCTCTAAGTTCAGGTAGAGTGGCTGGCAAAGGAGGTACATACACCATATCTTTTATGAAACCCCACAAGAAAAATCCAGCGGTGTTAGTCTGGCGAACGAGGGGGCCATGCAATTGAGGCATTACGGCCAATCCACTAGTTTGGAAAGTGGTCATTAAGAAAATCCCGGATGTCAGTCAGATAGTGTAGTGGTGCGCCATCTTGCATAAAAAACCTTTCGTGCTCGTTCATCCTCATCGATCTGTGGTATCAAACATTTTTGCTACATATCAAGGTGCACTATGCCGATTTTAAAACCAAAACACACAGCTAGCACGCTCGGGTCCAGTGAAGGCAGCCATCTTTGACGTAACTGCCGCTAGCGCTTGTGCGGCGCGACCAGGTACTAGCGGACTAGACGAGTTAAAACTTGAGTGTTTTCCTTCAAAACAACACCAAAACCAGGTCTGTAACTTGTTTAATAAGATTTATATGAATTTTCAAAGTTGTAAAGTCCTTTTCAATCACCCGGTACTTTGGTCTGACAGATCTCTCCTCTCAAAGAACATTTCCTCAGTTTTTCCCATGTTTGTTCTTAATGGTGAAATAGAAACACAATATAGACCAAGTCACACGAAGCGTTTTTTCAGGCGCTTTCAAACGAGTCGGCAGGGCAGGAAGATCTCTGATAGGCTGATTGGGTTGGTGATTGAGAATCAGCTGATAATCAGCCAATCGGAGAGCTTCCTGCCTTGCCGACTCGTCTGAAAACGCCTGAGAAAACGATTCGTGTGGCTTGGCCCTATGATGTCATTACTTTTCAAGATTTGAGGTAGCTTGTTATAAAATTTCCTACCAATATAATCTGGTTTTTGTTCAAATAACCTACTATTGTGACCCATTATATGATGGTACAGATATGTACTAACATATCAATGCTGCATTGTGATATGTACTACATATTAATGCTGCATACAGAATTACGCGCCGCGAACATGAACAATTCACTTTTAATCATCAGATTATATCTGTATTTCTACAGAAACGGTAAGATACAGATATAAAAAGCTTGGCATCAGCTGATTAAAAGTGAATTGCTCATGTTCGCGGCGCGTAATTCTGTACGCACCTTAGGATTACTTGTCAGGAATTATTTCTTCGCTTCGAAGGTCCCCTAGTGAAATTACATTTATTATTTATTACATTCTTTAATCACAACATCAAATAAATGATTGGGAGAGAATCAACATGATAAACCCAAAACTGTTCCTCTCCCTAATTTTGATAAAAATAGTCCAAATGAGGTTATGAAAACACTTTTATAAAGATCACAAAAATTTACAGTCCAAATAAACATTATACTAAAAATTTTGTATCTCGGTTGATCAGAAATATGAAACAAATTATTATTACACTTAAAAATGCATTAATAAATTGAAAAATATTAAAAAAACTTGATAAATTTGAAGCCAGAAAAATCACAAAAACATTCATAGAACAGCTGTTCAATTTCAAAAATTAAAATGCACGTTATTATGACAGTATTTGATTAGCATAGCTGTTGCTATCCTTTTCTATCTTTCGACAAAGCAGATAGCAATTAAGGTGAAATAAAAAGATGTTGTCAATCCCACAAATTTTATTTGAGTCCAAACTAGTTTCGATGCACTTGGCATCATCATCAGTGGTAGACTGAGCAAACAGGAAATTGTTTAGGGGAAGGAAATTCTGGCTGGCCAGTTCAGGTGTGGCAACACAAAATGTGATAAAAAATTAAAAAAAATCTGGTGTGGCGCACTCACACAACTTTCCTTGCCGTTATGAAAATTGATCACCTGACGCTAGTGTTCCCGCGCATCTCAAGACTATTCAAAGATTTGAGCCAGCTGGTGACAGGGCAATAACGCGGAAGACACACATGAGGTCTGCTATCTCTTCATAGTGAATGATTTAATAGAATCAACAATAATTTCCAATTGAATAATCACATTTTCTCGAATTTAAAGCTTATTTTCAATTTTAGGTGAAAATGTTACTGATCATTAATTGTAGAGATTTTCATGCTCAATCTACTCCACTTGATTTTTTTTGTTTCAATTGTATCTGAAGCCTGATAATTGGGAATCTATCTGCATTGATGGGGCGGAGCTCCTGAAATTTTTACAGATATGGGACTTGTGGCAGTTGATAGAGCTCATCGATGACTATTCTAGGTATGAATTTGATCAAAATCGTTGGAGCCGTTTCCGAAAAATCACGAAAAACCCTGTTTTTAACATTTTTGCCATTTCAGCCGCCATCTTGAATTGCATTTGATCGAAATTGTTCGTGTCGGATCCTTATAGTGAAAGGACCTTAAGTTCCAAATTTCAAGTCATTCCGTTAATTGGGAGATGAGATATCGTGTACACAGACGCACATACACT
Organism: Nilaparvata lugens; assembly: GCF_014356525.2. NCBI lineage: Eukaryota > Metazoa > Arthropoda > Insecta > Hemiptera > Delphacidae > Nilaparvata > Nilaparvata lugens. Next base: position 1,206,955 of record NC_052506.1, on the reverse strand, counting down.
CATACACACACACACACACACACACACACACACACACACACACACACACACACACACACACACACACACACACACACACACACACACAGACCAATACCCAAAAACCAGTTTTTTGGACTCAGGGGACCTTGAAACGTATAGAAATTTAGAAATTGGGGTACCTTAATTTTTTCGGAAAGCAATACTTTCCTTACCTATGGTAATAGGGCAAGGAAAGTAACAAAATAAATTAGAAGCTAGATAAACTACTGTAGTACATGTTCTAACATAAATTATGGAATCAGATTTAAAAATATGAAATATAGTTAATATTAAATACAAAAACAAAAAACTAAACCTAGAGTTTATATGTAGGCTATGTGACCAAAATCCTTATTACCTAAATATGTATTTTTTATTTAGAGCCATTATCTATAGCCAACCACAATAATTTTGGTGAAATATAACTACTATGAATCTAAACTTAGAACAGTGTTAATTGAACCTTAGAAATTAATAATAAACCACCCTTAGACCAGTTATAGAATAGACACGGCTCATTGTATATTCATACTGAAAGTCGATGAAGCCAACATCTACTGCCAAATCCACCCATCTTGACGTCACGCATCGTATAGAAATTATAGAAAACTTTTTTGAGTTTGTGGTGTTCAACTTACATTGTTGTTAGCTTGGTTGTGACGTCAAGATGGGTGGATTTGGCAGTAGATGTTGGCTTCAGAGGCTAGACTTCCCAGCGTGTCTATTCTATGACTGGTCTAAGAAACCACCAACAAACATAACCTATAATATTAATTGTTCAAGAATTCAATGTACTGTACATAACCTGAAGCAATAAGAAAATTGTGTCATCAATCTGTAAATCAAACATAGCCTCCAATGAATATGAATATCTCTGTGCAAAGTGTTAAAGCAGATAGCGCTATCCTTTTCTACCTTAATCGTTTGAAAAATAGGAAAACAGCGTTGCCGTCTCTTCGCCTTGCCACTGCCTTCTATATAATATTGTTAATACCGGTATGTCTGATGATATTGACTGTTCATTATTATACCAATTTTACAAGACTAACTGATGAAATATGAACTGTTCATCGTATAATAAGTTTAGATTAATAAAATATGAACTGTGTTTATTTAGATTGGTGCGTGCGAGCCAGACTTACTTCTTCCCGATCCACGTGTGCGAGGAGATAGTGCCTTCGCACGTTTTCTACGCGACGGTGACTCCGCTGTTTGTGTATGTGATGGTGAAGCGCCTGGTGGTCGACCCTATGATGGCAGAGCAACACAAGCGAGACAAGGAGCGACAGAGACAGGTCAACAAGAAACGGTCAGTTTGCCTCACACAAAACATCATTTTCCTCCACCTACTGTCTAAAGTACTTACTTTACTCCCTGAAACCTAATACTAAAGTGTCACTTTTTCGCTCTCGGTAGTAAAAAACAGAAAAACTCCCTAGGGAGTAAAAGTGACTCCATTTAAATAACATGGGGAGCATCTCTATTTTGAAACTTACATTGTAATAGGTTAGACGGTCTAAGCTCAGATGAGAAAGCATAATAGAGGTGTCTGTCATTGAGTCAACTGAATTCAATACCACAACCAGAAATTTGATTAACTCATGAAATATATGTTTGTATAATAATTATTATATTCTTAATATTAGTAGATGATAAAAATTTATACAATTTTTAAAATATTTTATTCTATTCAAAATACCAGCCAACAAATAATTTTGATCTGCAATTCAAATCTGAACCGCGTGATCTGGAGTCACCCATTTTTGGTAGCTGCTCAGCTGATATAATTGTTACAACTTTTGCCGATAGATAGCGCAATCGGCAGTGCCAATCAGACGACCGGTTTTTAGGTTTTAGATTTAGGTTATGTTGTTAGGAATCATTGTCACCAATACATAAGTTATTAGAATGATTTTATTTGCAGTTTCTATAAAAAAATGTAGATGGAGGAAAAATTTTATGTACATCACGAGCGAAAAATACTTTTTCTCCCTCAGGAAAATTGCTGCCCTCGGCTTCGCCTCGGGCTTCAAACTTTTTCCCACAGGGAGAAAAAGTCGTACTTTTCACTCTAGATATACAAATAACTATTATCCTATACTATTAAACGAGCAATTTCTGTTTAGATGCTTAGATGTTTGTATTTCACCGGATCTCGAAAACGGCTCTAACGATTCTCACGAAATTCAGAACAGAGTAGGTTTCTAATATAAAAATTCTATTGCACTAGGTCTCTCATCCCTGGGAAAACTCGCTGAAGGACATTAAAAGGATAATTATTATTCATCCTTGGAAAACAGCTGATAATAATTATTTCGTCGTCTGTTGGTGATGGAAGTGAGTGAGCGAGTTCATGTGTGTGGGATTGTGTCAAAATTATGACTCAGCTGTTGAACTTTTGTAACCATTCAATCAGGTACTTCGTGCCGGTTGCAAAATAGCCGGGTTATTTTCAATCCTTATTAATTCCAGTAGATTCTTCTTTTTTAAATGGTCTTCTCTGATTTGGTTCACGTGAAATCAGGATTAAAATTTAACCGGCTTTTGTGAAACCGGGCCTTTGTGAGGGAAATTTTTGCATTCCTCTGGTAATTAATCTCAATTTACTGTGATTAGATAGAACATTTCTGTATGAACTATGAATGTTATTATAATTTCTTCTTTCGTAATAAATTGTCTATGCTTTTGTACTCCAGAGCGAAGCTCGGTCCCCGATATTTTATGTATTTATTCATTGAATAAAACCCCATTATTCAACCCAACTGCAAACAAAACTATATCAAATTCAAACTCAAAATTTGCATTTTCATTACTTTACAATATTATTCACAACATGTAAAGAACGTCTGCATTGTCAGCTTACACCTTTCAACATATATTCAATTATATAAATCACAAATTCATAACATAATAAGACACCTAGGGCCGGTTTCCGAGCTCGGGATTTGGCTAAGTTCTAGACTTTAAACAGCTGGAGTCAGAAAATTGGCTTTCCGAAACGGGGTGTGGTCGTAGTCATTGTCAAAGTCACGTTTGAATTAAATTTCAAAAAACTAGAAAATTGAACAAAAAATAAAATAAAGTGGTAAAATAGTCTAAAGTTTTATCTATTTTGAATTATTTAGGAATGTTTATTTCGGCAAGGAAAAACGTTTCCAATTATAGAAATGAGAAAATAAAAACTGCGACTACGCCCCGTTTCGGAAAGCCAATTTTCTGACTCCAGCTGTTTAAAGTCTAGAACTTAGCTAAATCCCGAGCAAACACGAGCATTTCATTTTTCATCAGTTGATTATATCTGTATTTGTCCATAAACAGTAAAGCCTGGTTTTCACTAGTAGAGTTAGTTGTCGAGTAGGCTACACATCTCATTAAATACAAAATTCATATATATTTTTAATCCCTCTAGCTTTAAGCTATTTGAGGAATATTTAAAAAAAAATCTAAAAACATTTACTATGTTGCAATAACTTACACTACCGAACTAACTCTACTCTACTTAGTCGATTAACTGTTTTCACAGGTAAAGTGTGTTGTCTAGTGAACAGAACTAACCTTAAAATGGCAATACTTTAATAAATTAACACTTGAACACTTATTGACACTTTGATAAGTTAACAATTTTTAATAAATAACAATAATTTTCAAACTTGATAGCATACGGCACGACTCTACTCTACTAGCTCGTAACTGTTTTCATTAGCATATTAGTAGTAGAGTAGAGTGAGAAGCGGTGGTGGGGGAAGGCAAGTGATAGAGTACTATCCCACGGTGCTATCCCACTCTACTCTACCAAAAACTAGTACTCTACCTTGAACTTCTTCATTGGGAGAGTTCCCAAGATAGTTAGTACTTGCCCAGGTAACTCTACCACTAACTCTACTTATGAAAACCAGGCTTAAGGTACAGATATAATAATCATATCATCAGCTAATGAAAAGTGAAAATCGCGTGTTCATGGCGTTCAAGTCTGTACACACCTTCATGTAATTATTCAGTTCAGTTTTAATTAATAATATAATTCTATTACATTAATTTTCAGAATGGCAGAACGACGTCGCGAGGCGGAGGCCGCCGTGAAACTGATGGCCGAAACGTTCTCGCGCATTCGCAGCGACGAGGAGCAGAAGAGGGGGCTGGTGGTGGTGAAGGCCATCTACGGCCGCATTGTCATTGGCCAGGAGGCGGGGCCTGGCGGCGAGGGGGCGGGGCCTAGTGGCGAGGGAGGGGCGGGGCCCAGTCGGGTGGGAGGGGCGGAGCACAGCGAAGAGATCATCGACGTGCGCATACCGTTGCAGTGTCTCGTCAAGAACTCGAAACTTGTCTTGCATGATACTTCCAAGGTTGGTTCACATAGTTGTTACTGAATTATATTACCAGAAAAATGCCTATAGTGAGGTCCCACAAATGAAAAAACAAACAATATCTACTTATTTGAAATAATAACAAATTTAAATAATTGAAAAAGAAAAATAAATTAACTTGGAAAAAAATATATATATAACAATACTGATGAACAGTAGTGATACTTCATCATTGTAGTGAACAAAAAAAAAGAGATCCTAATGTATACAAAATACAAAAACGACAACTATAGTGTTTGCTATACATTCCATTTCTACATATTATTATAAATCTTGAAGTGAATAAGTAAACCACATTTATAATATTTAATTTATTGTAAAAAAAGACCATCAAGGAACCAATTTCCAGATTCTACATACACACACACACACACACACACACACACACACACACACACACACACACACACACACACACGTACAAAGAAGATATATTAATCAATACACAGCTGCTATAAGTCGCTCCAGCCAGCCCCCTTCACAAAGTTCATGACAGCCGCACTGAACTGGGATTGCAGCTGAATTGCCCTCACCTCCATTGGTAGCGAGTTCCACAGTCGGCAGGCAGTCACATGAAAAGACCTATTATAGACCACAGTACGATGCCTAGGCACACTCAACACAGACAAACTATTTCTAGTTCCACCTCTCCCAACCTCTCCAGAAATCTAATTTAAACTCAAATAATCAGGGCTCTTATTGGCGATTAGTTTAAATAGAAACATAAGTATGCGGTAGGATCGAAACCTTTTGAGCCTGAGCACGTTAAGCTGAACGAAGTAGGGAGTGATATGTTCACCTCGATCTAGATTATTAACAAATCTTAAGCAATAATTTTGAGCTCTCTGAAGCCGATCAGACAGTGCCACAGTCATGTCATGGGTAACAGCGTCACAGTAGAGAAAGGTCGGAAAGATTAGGGTCTTTACCAGCATCAATCTTACCTGAAAAGGTAGAAAAGGGCTGATCTTCTTCAGAGAATGTATGCCAGCAAAGACCCTATTACAAGTGCTAGTAATGTGTTCGGTCCAGTCGAGATGTCTGTTCATTAAGACACCCAGTTTTTTACTATATTACAGTACTCCAACTGTTGGTCATTTATTGTCACAAAAGGTCCATTGGCATAGTCAAGGTTAGGTAAGCGTCTATTATGTCCTATTACTATTGCTTTTGATTTATTTTCATTAATGTTTAAACCATGTTGTGATGTCCATTCCGTGATGCTGAGTAAGTCAAAGTTCATTTTGTTAACAGCGTTGTCAAAGTCGTCAATGTCAAAATGCAAGTAAATTTGCAGGTCGTCAGCATATATGTGATATTTAGTATTGGTCAGTCTGTCAGGTAAGTCATTAATGTATAAGCTGAATAACAAGGGCCCAGCACCGATCCCTGTGGCACACCCCTATTGACCACTCGCCACCCAGATTGACCTCCATTTGCCAGTACACACTGCTGTCTATCTGCTAGATATGATCTAATCCAGGCAATGCTGTTGGCTGAAAATCCCAGATTAATCAATTTTTTAAGAAGAAGAGAATGATATATTGAATTAAAGGCCTTACTCATATCAATCAGTACCATCAGAGTAAGCTGTCCATTATCCAAAGCCAAGCGTATATCATCTGTTACACATAAAAGGGCAGGTAAAAGATTATAAAGACATAAAAGGTACAGATATAATAATCATATCATCAGCTAATGAAAAGTGAAAATCGCGTGTTCATGGCGTTCAAGTCTGTACACACCTTCATGTAATTATTCAGTTCAGTTTTAATTAATAATATAATTCTATTACATTAATTTTCAGAATGGCAGAACGACGTCGCGAGGCGGAGGCCGCCGTGAAACTGATGGCCGAAACGTTCTCGCGCATTCGCAGCGACGAGAGCAGAAGAGGGGGCTGGTGGTGGTGAAGGCCATCTACGGCCGCATTGTCATTGGCCAGGAGGCGGGGCCTGGCGGCGAGGGGCGGGCCTAGTGGCGAGGGAGGGCGGGGCCCAGTCGGGTGGGAGGGGCGGAGCACAGCGAAGAGATCATCGACGTGCGCATACCGTTGCAGTGTCTCGTCAAGAACTCGAAACTTGTCTTGCATGATACTTCCAAGGTTGGTTCACATAGTTGTTACTGAATTATATTTATTTATTTATTTATTCTTACAAAATCTAGGAGTGCAACAGGCATAACAGCCCAAACGCACTCATGAATACAGGAAATACATTATTAAAAATTATTACAGAAAAAATAGATATATATAAATACTAGAAAGTAATAAAAGAGAATGTTTGAAATGGTACATGTGAAAAACAGAAAAGAAAAATAGTATAATAGCTACTCTGAGAAAGAAAAGAACAATGTTAAAGGTAAATGATAAATCTGAATTTTGATTATTCAATAAGATCAATCATAACCACATAAAATAACAACATATACCTACGTATTACATTATGGTTCTAAGAGAAGTGATAAAAGAACTAGAGAAAAAGGGATCAAAAGGGAAGTGGAAAAATATTAAAAGTTAGTTAGTGGAAAAAGGGTGACCATGGAGAGAACAAAGAAAAGGCCATTGTGAACCAGAGTAAAATAAGAAAAACAGGTCTATATTACTCTTCAATTGAAGAATGGAGACATTTTTCTCTTGAAGCTCCATTTAGACAAGGAGAAGAGATCCACCTGACCATCACAGCAGAGAAATATACGAGGAATACGATTCATTGGTGAGTAATAATGACCAACCGTGTTACATCTACAGATTGAGAACTCTTGCCGATTACGATTATTGAAGACAGGAACCTTAAAATTCAGCCTTGCCAACAGATTAGGTCTGCTCACGGAACCGTTCACAAGACCATAGAGGAATAAACAAGAAAGTACCTTCCGTCTGGATGCCAAAGTCTCAAAGCCGAACATGCTGCGCAACACACCAGTTGGAAACCCCAAAGGACAAGGACGATTCTGTTTTCTACAAAATAACAATCTCAAAAATTTATTCTGAACAATTTCAATCTCATGTATATTACCAGAATAATGCCTATAGTGAGGTCCACGTTACTAGTAGTTCTGTGAACAGTAGACCTTACGCAGTATTCTCATCCACAAGTACCTGATTGAAACTATTGACCTTATGGAAATACAGCAATAGACTGGCTTCTCCATACATCTGTGTAATCACTTGTCAGCTGATTTATGATGAATAATTCTAGTCTTATTTTTACTCTAATATTGGCGTATGAAGGAGGCTCTTTTTCCTTTTATATTATCCTTGAAATGCAAATTTCCAAAAATCTTGTATATACGTCGATGCGCAATTAAAAAAAGGACATACCTGTCAAATTTCATGAAAATCTATTACCGCGTTTCGCCGTAAGTGCGCAACATATAAACATTTAAGACTTCTAGAAGCATAAACTGATTCCGTTTCATAAACTATTTTTAAACACGTTCACATCAAATTAGAATCAGCTGACTTCAGGGTTATTTTACAGCCTTAGGATCGTACAAATTTTACCGCCATGGTCAGAAAACAATCACTTTTGGCCTCCATATCACCAGCTCATTACATCCAAGTGGGGCGAAAACATATATCACATTTGATTCACGCATGTGCAATATACAGGGTGTTATGAAAAAAGGTGCCCATAAGTCAGGTGCTCACATCAAAAGAAGAAAAAAAGTTGCAATTAACATAGGTCCAAAAATGCTTGGTTACCAAGTTATTCATGGTGAAAGATTCAGTCTGAATTTCAGTTCCCCTGCTGAAACGAAGCCCTACGGGTATTTGTTGGCTGTTAATTAAGATGTAAAATTTACCTTTGTTTATGTAAAATGAACTGAAAAATTGAATAAAACCGTTTTTAGAACTGTAGCTACAGTAATTTTTAAGATAATGTGACGAAATAAGCGAAACTTGGTCCCGAATAACAAGTTCTTTCAAAGTTTGAAGCAGATTTACTATGTTAAATGTACAATAAACAAAGCATTTTTTACAGTAGTTGTAGAAAATTTTATTTTGAAGATAAAGATGTGAAATAAGTCTTTAATAGACAAACGCATCTTAAAAAAAAATAATCCTTAGACAAAACGCATGAAAAGAGAGCTTAAAAATTACTGTAGCTACAGGTCTGAAAACAATATTAATAATTAAAATTCATTATGAAATTATTGAAAAATATAATTTCTTGCTAAATAAAACATAATTGATTATTTTGAACGAGAATGAACAGTTAATATTACATCAATAAACCTGTATCAGCAACCGTCTATAGAAGGCATTGACAAGACAGAGAATCGGCAACGTTGTTCTCCTATCTTTCTCCACTGCCATTATTTTATTCATTTATTTATCTATTTATTAGGTTAGTACAAACAATACAACGATTGGAAAGGAAAAAACAGGCTATTGCCCAAAACTTCTTCAATTTCCTAATTTAGTTTCAAATTGTCCAAATGTTATACAGGATATAGGTTATGTCCTTTAACGTGGACCTTACTGTAGGAACTTGTCTCTTTCTCTCTTAATGTATTTTTTATGTGTGATGACCTTTACTGTACTGTATGCTATCTTTTCTCTATGTAATCACATTGAATTAAATATAGTTTGGTGTTTTAATTTCTCTAAATTCAAAATGTTTAGCTACATAACCTATTTTTTGGACATTTTATTAATTTATCAAAATTTGGGAATGGAATAGATTTGGGCCAAGCCTGTTGTTCCTTCCTAATCATATTTATATGATTTGTGATTATGTCCACGAATAAATGATAAATGATTATTCTATATTTTTGTGTTGAATGCTTGAAGATTTTCAGTATTTTTGATGATGTATTTCAGAGCCAGTTGCCAGGCTTCTTCGATCCGTGTGTGGGCGAAGACAAGTCACTGTTTGTGCAATATCTGTTCCACAACCATCTGCACGAAGTCACTGTCAGCGATAAGGATCCACTTATGATTCCCAAGCATTGTAAGCCACTATTTCATTCAATAGTAGCATAGAGAAACAATAGCTTAAGTAGATATCCCATGGCAGGGCGTTTATGTCGCAACTATTACTGTTATCCCATGCCGATAGTCCACGTAGTTCTTTCCCAAAAAGGTGTGTGACGCTGGTAGTCTCTCATATTGTGCCGTTCTTACACTCTCACCCCAACAAAACAGTAAAAATCTACAATAATCGATAGTAATCAACCTAGATAATAGTAAATTTTATTTATTTATTAGAACAGTCACAAACACGATATTTGGAAAGAGAAACAGGCAATTGCCCAAAACTTCTTCAATTCCTTGATTTTGGCACATAAATAGTCCAAAGTGAGGTTAAGTTTAAAATTTCTGTTTTCACCAAAGATTAACACTCAGAGAATACGTATTCGAGATATGACTGATGAATTTTGAATTTCGAAGGGTTGATACGAGCCGGAAATAACACTAAAGTTGCGACATAAAGCTCATGTGACTCTGTTGAGGTTTTCAGGATTCAAAAATGGGCTATTAGGGTAATGGTTGTGGAGTCACAAAGGAATAGCTGTAGACCCCATTTCAAAAGTCTAAAAACTCTTCCTTTACCCAGTGTCTACATTTTGGAGGCCTTTTGTTTTGTTAAGAGAAATCAATGTTATTTTACTCGTGGTGATGATGTTCATTTTCATAATACCAGGAATAAACACTTGTTGAGAGATGAGATGCATCGCTCCACTTTCTATAAGAGAGGCGTCAGAAGCTCTGGTAACCAATTATATAATATATTACCCGATTTCATGAAGAGTATGAATGAACGAGACTTTAGATCTCAATTAAAGATAGATTTTTGCAAGAATGCTTTCTACTCAAAGGAAGAGTACATTCAATATTACTCCACATGAATGGTACTAGTAGTTTTGTGAACAGTAGACCTCACGCAGTATTCTCATCCACAAGTACCTGATTGAAACTATAGACCTTATGGAAATACAGCAATAGACTGGCTTCTCCACACATCTGTGTAATCACTTGTCAGCTGATTTATGATGAATAATATACTATAGTCTGATTTTTACTCTAATATTGGCGTATGAAGGAGGCTCCTTTTTCCTTTTATATTATCCTTGAAATGCAAAAATTCCAAAAACCTTGTATATACGTCGACGCGCAATTAAAAAAGGAACATACCTGTCAAATTTCATGAAAATCTATTACCGCGTTTCGCCGTAAATGCGCAACATTTAAACATTAAGAGAAATGCCAAACCGTCGACTTGAATCTTAGACCTCACTTCACTCGGTCAATAATGATTTCTTTTCCTGTGTTTTGTGTATTTGTTACTGTGGGCTGTGTCTTTTTTTTTCTTCGACCATTTAGATTTTTTGACACGTTCCTGATCCCCCTGTTTTAGGTGGGCAGTGGATGCCATTTAATCTATCTATCTAAACGCCCTATACCATGGGTTATCTACTTACGCTATTGTTTCTCTATGATAGTAGTCCCTATAGATCAATAGTTGAGTGACTGGAACAACCAATCAGAATCTTAGAAAGAATTTGAAGCTAGAATTGAAGCTGTCGTACTAAATAAACATTTTGCAACAGTAGGCCAGAAATATGCTAAAACCTAATTCAAAATAATATAATTGAAATTCCGAAACAATCTCACCTAGAACCTTACATAGCTTTTTTCTAAGCCCAACCAATGTTACAGAAATAAATAAATACATTCATGAGCTAAAACCAAACTCTTCTCCAGGTGCGGATGGCATAAGTAGCATATGTCTAAAAAAATTTCAAACTATATTGTTTGTCCTCTTGAATTCATAGTTAATAGATGCTTTCTACTAGGATATTTTCCCAGAAAATTTAAAGTAGCCTTAATAAAACCGATTCCTAAATCCAATAAACTTGATGATCCACAAAATTATAGACCTATTAGTCTACTCAGCAACTTGTCTAAAATCATGGAAAAAATTATAAAAGCAAGACTGTTGAATTTTCTTGAAAAAAATAAATTTATTGAGGGCAACCAGTATGGATTCCAAAAAGGTAAATCTACCAAGGATGCTGTGTTACATTTGACAAGTATAATCGACAAAAATTCAATAGTAATAAAAAAACACTTGCTGTATTCTGTGACTTAGCGAAGGCGTTCGATACAATACCACATTCTATCTTATTAGACAAGTTGGAAAATAGTGGATAAGGGGGATAGCAAAAAAACTATTCGCAAGCTATTTGAAGGATCGAACCCAAATTTTGGAAACTGATATCCAGATTATTAAAGATTATGGTCTGCCACAAGGCACTGTACTATCGCCTCTTATGTTTTTGATTTATGTGAATGATTTATTGAAACTACGCATTCCGAATGGGTATTGCTCTATCTTTTGCCGATGACACTGCTTTAATCTTTTCTGGCTCAACTTGGGATGAAACATTCAACTGTGCAAATCGCGGTCTCTCAGTGGTCAAGTCGTGGTAAAAAGTCATATTCTAACATTAAATACAATAAAACTAAATATATAACTTTTTCGCCTAATAGAAGCGGTCAACCTTCAGAACATTTAAAACTAATAATACATAATCATAACTGCGACACTCCCAACTGTACTTGTTCAACTATAGAAAGAGTTAAGTCAATGAAATATTTAGGAATTACGATTGATCAGCATATTAAATGGGACATTCACATCCAAAATCTTTGTTATAAATTAAAATACTTGATTACAATATTTTACAAAATTAATCAATTGAAAGACTTGAACATTCTCAGAACAATTACAATGCATATGCTCACTCAATCTTCCACTACAATATAGAAGTATGGGGAGCAGCTTTGACACCCATTTCAATAAACTTTTTTACTATTCAAAAGCATATCATCAGGGCTGCGCTAGGAAGACCAAGACGCTATCCTAGCAGACTAATATTTGATGAGATAAACTTACCAACGCTTCGCCAAACGTACATAACAAACTTAATTATATTCATAAATAAGAATACACATCTATATTACTCAACGCAATGTCACTTACCATTAAGACCAGCAAGTGTAAGTGCTTACAGTATAAATTTCACTGCATTGACAACCAGCAATCATCAATTCAAGTTCCAGAGCGATAAGCTAATAAATAGAATACCAGACGATTTCATTAGGGATAAATTACAAGTAATAGATTAAATAAAATAAGATCCTGGGTAAAAGAGAATACTTTTTTAAAATCGAAAACTAAATTACTATAATTATAACTTGTTTTTAACACGCTCAATTTAAACTTGGGTTTTTTTTTTTTTTGATTACCTGAAAAGAGAATTTTTTTTTTTTTTTTATTATTATTATTATAATTCTATATTAGCCACCTATTTCTATTATTGGGCTTGTTGATTTTTGATTCAAGAATTGATTTTTGTTTTTATTTATACATATTTTTAGTTTACTATCTTTTAGTTGTATTTTAGAATATTATTCACGGCAAATGTACAAATAATTTAAAGAATATTTTCGAACTCGTGGCTGGAGCTCAAGGCTTCTTTTTCCAGCCACACCAATGAAAATTAGTTGATAAGTGTTATTTTGTGAATTTCTTGTGAATTGGTAAATAAATAAATTTGATTTGAAAAAAAAAAAAAAAAAAAAAAAAAAAATTATACGACTTGTGTACTCAAGTATTTTGATAGGATGAAGAAAAAAATGGCGGCTGAGATTGTTTTTTTACTTTTGTACAGTCACTGTCAAAAGTAGAAAAAAAATATTCTGGAAAACAGACAACATTGCAAAGCTAGAGAGAGATAGCGCTATCTGTTTTGTTGTATGATAGGAAAGGACAGCAACAGTATTGTCAATCACTATAGAAACATGGACCTCACTATAGAAAACCGCTCCATGTGGTTTTGTCCACGCTCTGTCCATGATTAGTTTAGTTTAGTTTTAATCATATTCTGAAACATCCAAGATGATGGACAGAGGATGGGTCAACATTATTTATTGGCTAAAATAGTATATTTCGCACCTCGGGCCAAAAATGTGACTTTCCCGGTTCGAAATCGGTTTTCAAGTCCGAGGCCGTAGGCCGTTGACCAGAAAAGATTGAGAGCCGGAAAAACATTTTTGCCAGTGGTGCGAACGCTATTTTTCGCTACACAGAAAAATAAACAATAAATATATGAGAATAATTGTTTATTAGGCACTTCCAAAAGCAAAACTGGAAGGTGATAGCTCTAGCAAATCTGAATATCAGGAATTGTCCAAGTATTCTTATTCTTTATTCTGATTTGTCTAAATATCCTAAAAGACTATGTTCAATTATGTGGGAGGTTGAGTTTATACTTTTTTATTCTTTCAAATGACAATAAGATGATATTTTTATGAATGTTTTGATTCTTGAATAAAAAACACAAATAATGAAAAGTTTTTGATCAGCTGTTTTAGCACACTTGAAATTTGGCTAATCTGAATGTCAACGTCAACAATGCTTGTTGTCGTCGACTTCGGAAGTTTAGGTTAGAAGTTCTATCCTACTCTTAAAATCGAATTTGAATAGTTTATAATATCTTATTTGTATTTCATTCATCCAAATAAAATGATAGTATATTTACTTTATTCAATTCTAGAAGTATAAACTGATTCCGTTTCATAAACTATTTTCAAACACGTTCACATCAAATCAGAATCAGCTGACTTCAAGGTTATTTTACAGCCCTAGGACCGTAAAAATTTTACCGCCCTGGTCAGAAAACAATCACTTTTGGCCTCCATATCAAGCACGAAAACCAGCTCATTACATCCAAGTGGGGCGAAAACATAATATCACATTTGATTCACGTATGTGCAATATACAGGGTGTTATGAAAAAAGGTGCCCATAAGTCAGGGCGTGATTCCTCATATCAAAAGAAGAAAAAAAAGTTCCAATCAACATAGGTCCAAAAATGCTTGGTTACCAAGTTATTCATGGTGAAAGATTCAGTCTGAATTTCAGTTCCCCTGCTGAAACGAAGCCCTACGGGTATTTGTTGGCTGTTAATTAAGATGTAAAATTTAGCTTTGTTTATGTAAAATGAACTGAAAAATTGAATAAAACCGTTTTTAGAACTGTAGCTACAGTAATTTTTAAGATATGTGACGAAATAAGCGAAACTTGGTCCCGAATAACAAGTTCTTTCAAGGTTTGAAGCAGATTTACTATGTTAAATGTACAATAAACAAAGCATTTTTTACAGTAGTTGTAGAAAATTTTATTTTGAAGATAAAGATGTGAAATAAGTCTTTAATAGACAAACGCAACTTAAAAAAAATAATCCTTATACAAAACGCATGAAAAGAGAGCTTAAAAATTACTGTAGCTACAGGTCTGAAAACAATATTAATAATTAAAATTCATTATGAAATTATTGAAAAATATAATTTCTTGCTAAATAAAACATAATTGATTATTTTGAACGAGAATGAACAGTTAATATTACATCAATAAACCTGTATCAGCTACCGTCTATAGAAGGCATTGACAAGACAGAGAATCGGCAACGTTGTTCTCCTATCTTTCTCCACTGCCATTATTTTATTCATTTATTTATCTATTTATTAGGTTAGCACAAACAATACAACGATTGGAAAGGAAAAAACAGGCTATTGCCCAAAACTTCTTCAATTTCCTAATTTAGTTTCAAATTGTCCAAATGTTATACAGGATATAGGTGATGTCCTTTAACGTGGACCTTACTTGTCTCTTTCTCTCTTAATGTATTTTTTTATGTGTGATGACCTTTACTGTACTGTATGCTATCTTTTCTCTATGTAATCACATTGAATTAAATATAGTTTGGTGTTTTAATTTCTCTAAATTCAAAATGTTTAGCTTATATTCATTTTTGGATGAAAATTGAACTAGAATCTTTTACAGTAGAAACATAACCTATTTTTTGGACATTTTATTAATTTATCAAAATTTGGGAATGGAATAGATTTGGGCCAAGCCTGTTGTTCCTTCCTAATCATATTCATATGATTTGTGATTATGTCCACGAATAAATGATAAATGATTATTCTACATTTTTGTGTTGAATGCTTGAAGATGTATTTTTGATGATGTATTTCAGAGCCAGTTGCCAGGCTTCTTCGATCCGTGTGTGGGCGAAGACAAGTCACTGTTTGTGCAATATCTGTTCCACAACCATCTGCACGAAGTCACTGTCAGCGATAAGGATCCACTTATGATTCCCAAGCATTGTAAGCCACTATTTCATTCAATAGTAGCATAGAGAAACAATAGCTTAAGTACCTAGATATCCCATGGTAGGGCGTTTATGTCGCAACTATTACTGTTATCTCAAGCCGATAGTCCACGTAGTTCTTTCCCAAAAAGGTGTGTGACGCTGGTAGTCTCTCATATTGTGCCGTTCTTACACTCTCACACGGCCAAAACAGTAAAAATCTACAATAATCGATAGTAATCAACTTGAGATAACAGTAAAAGTTGCGACTTAAAGCTCATGTGACTCTGTTGAGGTGTTCAGGATTCAAAAATGGGCTATTAGGGTAATGGTTGGGGAGTCACAAAGGAATAGCTGTAGACCCCATTTCAAAAGTCTAAAAACTCTTCCTTTACCCAGTGTCTACATTTTGGAGGCCTTTTGTTTTGTTAAGAGAAATCAATGTTATTTGACTCGTGGTGATGATGTTCATTTTCATAATACCAGGAATAAACACTTGTTGAGAGATGAGATGCATCGCTCCACTTTCTATAAGAGAGGCGTCAGAAGCTGTGGTAACCAATTATATAATATATTACCCGATTTCATGAAGAGTATGAATGAACGAGACTTTAGATCTCAATTAAAGATAGATTTTCCCAAGAGTGCTTCTACTCAAAGGAAGAGTACATTCAACATTACTCCATATGAATGGTACTAGTAGTTTTGTGAACAGTCGACCTCACGCAGTATTCTCATCCACAAGTACCTGATTGAAACTATAGACCTTATGGAAATACAGCAATAGACTGGCTTCTCCACACATCTGTGTAATCACTTGTCAGCTGATTTATGATGAATAATTCTATAGTCTGATTTTTACTCTAATATTGGCGTATGAAGGAGGCTCCTTTTTCCTTTTATATTATCCTTGAAATGCAAAAATTCCAAAAACCTTGTATATACGTCGACGCGCAATTAAAAAAGGAACATACCTGTCAAATTTCATGAAAATCTATTACCGCGTTTCGCCGTAAATGCGCAACATATAAACATTTAAACATTAAGAGAAATGCCAAACCGTCGACTTGAATCTTAGACCTCACTTCACTCGGTCAATAATGATTTCTTTTCCTGTGTTTTGTGTATTTTGTTACTGTGGGCTGTGTCTTTTTTTTCTTCAACCATTTAGATTTTTTGACACGTTCCTGATCCCCCTGTTTTAGGTGGGCAGTGGATGCTATTTAATCTATCTATCTAAACGCCCTATACCATGGGTTATCTACTTACGCTATTGTTTCTCTATGATAGTAGTCCCTATAGATCAATAGTTGAGTGACTGGAACAACCAATCAGGATCTTAGAAAGAATTACACAATAGATTATAGGAATTATTAGTTATCTGGACACTATCATGCTACAATATTAAGCATGGTTTTCACTAGTAGAGTTAGTGGTCGAGTAACTGGCATACTATTTCTACCGAGCTAACTCTACTCTACTTACTTGGTCGAGTAACTGTTTCCACTACAATTGAGAATAGTAGGTAAAATGTGGTGTCTAGTGAACAGAACTAACCTTAAAATGTCAATACGGAACATTCATTATCACTGTTCAGCCACAAATGTTTTACAAAAAGCATTGATATATGTTTAAACTGATAGTTTAATATGTTCTTAAACCTTAATAGCCTACGGCAGGACTCTACTCTACTAGGTCGAGACTGTTTTCATTAGCATATCCTTTTCTAACTCCACAACGTTGCCAGATTCTTTTTAACAAAGTCGAAATATAATTAACAAAATATTTAGGGCCGGTTTCCAAGCTCGGTATTTAGCTAAGTTCTAGACTTTAAACAGCTGGAGTCAGAAAATTAGCTTTCCAAAACGGGGCGTAGTTGCAGTTTTTATGATAATCTTTATTTTCTCATTTCTATAATTGGGAACGTTTTTCTTGACGAATTGAAACATTCCTACCACCGCTTCTCACTCTACTCTACCACTACTATGCTAATGAAAACAGTTACGAGCTAGTAGAGTAGAGTCGTGCCGTATGCTATCAAGTTTAAAAAGTATTGTTATTTATTAAAAATTGTTAACTTATCAAAGTGTCAATAAGTGTTCAAGTGTTAATTTATTAAAAAGCATTGCCATTTTAAGGTTAGTTCTGTTCACTAGACAACACACTTTACCTGTGTAAACAGTTAATCGACTAAGTAGAGTAGAGTTAGTTCGGTAGTGTTAGTATGCCAGTTACTCGACAACTAACTCTACTAGTGAAAACCAGGCTTTACTGTTTATGGACAAATACAGATATAATCAACTGATGAAAAATGAAATGCTCGTGTTTGCTAGGGATTTAGCTAAGTTCTAGACTTTAAACAGCTGGAGTCAGAAAATTAGCTTTCCAAAACGGGGCGTAGTCTTTATTTTCTCATTTCTATAATTGGAAACGTTTTTCCTTGACGAAATTAAACATTTCTAAATAATTCAAAATAGCTGAAACTTTAAAGTATTTTCCCTTTATTTTATTTTGTGTTTAATTCTCCAGTTTTTTGTAATTTAATTCAAACGTGACTTTGACAATGACTACGCCCCGTTTCGGAAAGCCAACTTACTCCAGCTGTTTAAAGTCTAGAACTTAGCCAAATCCCGAGCTCGGAAACCGACCCTAAATCTCAATTATGAAAATGTATTATTAACTCATTGAAAAATATATGTTCTTGCCGAAAAACATAATATAATTTATTATTTTAAACAAGAATGAACCGTTATTATAACATCAGATATACCGGGATCAGCTATCTTCTATAGATAGTGGCAAGGCAGAGAATCTGCAACGCTGTTTACCTATCTTCCTTCACTGTCATTGTAACGTGGACCTCTCTATATACAATAATTGTACTATAAATAAAAATGAGAAATCCAAGTACCCTATTAAAATTGTTCAATTACATGTCTCGGCTCTGCACGGTGTCCCACGAAGAGGTTCACCGTTTAATTTTATATTACGTGACCATCAATGCACCAAACGTTTTTAAATTTTACACACTTCACAAAGTAGGTTCTAAAAATATTCTGGGAAAATTTCAGCTCCCTAATTTTGTTCGTAGGAACAAAATGGCAGCATATTGAAAATTTTCCCATTCCGCTTCCTGGAAAAACTACTGCCGCCATTTTGTTTCTACGAAGGTTATGGAGCTGAAATTTTGCCAGAATACTTTTATATTTTTAGAGTCTACTTTGTAAACTGTGTGAAATTTGAAAAAGTTCGGTACATGAATGGGCACGTAATATGAAATTGAACGTGTAGACCTCTTCCTGGGAAGGGAAGGGTGTATATGGCGTGATTGTACAATTTTAAAAGGCTACTTGGATTTATAATTTTTATTTATATTTAAGAGTAGCCCTAAAGAAAAAATCTGGTGTGGCGCACTCACACAACTTTCCTTGCTCATTGAACTATAAGCCTCATTCTTAAACGAGAATGATTTAGGGGAATAACATAATGACGATTGGCGGCAACATATTTGAAACTACGATCAGACTTCTGTATATGTGTATAGTTGTTTTCAGAGTACTTTTTCCTTTGTGTAAATTATTGTGAAATTCGATATTTTTTAAAAGTCGTCAAAACAGCTGTTCTACAGATGAAATATCTCGACTATGTGTTCTTTTTATGAACTGCTCTACCTACCTACCTCATGCACGAGAAGGAGGCTACAAAGTCCATTTCTCAAGGATGGGGTGGATCCCCATTAGTTTCTCAGAAAGGAGACTCATTCCAGTTAATAGAGCCGATAAATAAATATACAGGGTATGAATTTGAAAAAATCGGTCAAGTCATTTTTGAGAAAATCGTGAAACACATGTTTTTTTAGTGATTATCCGCCATTTTTCTCAATAATATTACGGAGCTCCTGAAATTTTCCCAGAAATGAGACTCATGTCAGTTGATAGGGCTTATAAATAGCTATCCATGGTATAAATTTGAAGAAAATCGTTAGAGCCATTTTCAAGAAAAACGTGAAAAACATGGTTTTTTAGTGATTATCCGCCATTTTTCTCAATAATATTACGGAGCTCCTGAAATTTTCCCAGAAATGAGACTCATGTCAGTTGATAGGGCTTATAAATAGCTATCCATGGTATAAATTTGAAGAAAATCGTTAGAGCCATTTTCAAGAAAAACGTGAAAAACATGGTTTTTTAGTAATTATCCGTCATTTTCCGCAATCTTGAATTGAATTTCTTATTGTCGGGTCCTCATGGTATAAGGACCTTAAGTTTAAAATTTCAAGTCAATCGGTTAATTAGGAATGGAGTTATCGTGTTCACAGACATACACACACACACATACACACACAGACCAATACCCAAAAATCATGTTTTTGGACTCAGGGGATCTTGAAACGTATATAAAACTTGAAATTGGGGTACCTTAATTTTTTTTGGAAAGCATTACTTTCCTTACCTATGGTAATAGGGCAAGGAAAGTAAAAAAGACAATAATTGTACTTTATGCAGTTTTGTTGAATAAATAAATATAATTCTCTTCTATTCTAATAAAATTTGTCTTCTGTCTCTTTACAATAGATATAATAGTCTCTTTCTATAGGTATATATACCAATATACTCTTTCTTCTATAGGTATATAGTCTCTTTCCAGTAGTACTATCTTTCTCCATTATAACGTGGTGCTCAGTATATACAATTGCACTATATGCGTTTTTGTTGAATAAATAATATCTTCTCTTCTATTCTAATGTTGTAATAAAATGTAGCCTATGTTCTGTCTCTTTCCAGCACACAGGATACCTGCAACGTGACAGCCGGCGGCCAGCGTGAGAGGAAAGGAGACAATATTAGTCATCTTGTGGCAGTTAGTTGCATCGCTATCCACTGCAACTGCATGTGCAATTGCAATTCTAAAAGTGCATCCTGTTCTGTTGCATAGATGAACGCAATGCAACCAAGCTTTATTCGAAATTTGAGTGATGAGAAAGTGCATCGCATGCAGTTGCAACGATGCTCATTTATTCAGTTACAGTAGCAACGATGCACTTTTATGCACTTGCATCAGACGCAGTTGCAACGATGCATATTTATGCAGTTGCAACGATGCATATTTATGCAGTTGCAACGATGCATATTTATGCAGTTGTAACTATGCACTTTTATGCAGTTGCAACGATGCACATTTATGCAGTTGTATCAGATGCAGTTGAATCGGATGCACATGCAGTTGCAGTTAAGCGGTGCTTTGCTCCTGTAGTCGATGTGTAGATCAGCTAAAATTTATCTTATAGCACCAGTTACCCGTCTGATACTGGCTGAATCTATTCTATTTTGTTTGTAAAACTACTGTATTCTTTGAGACCGTTGAAAATAAATTGTGAAATCGTGAGTGCTGAAATTTTCTTGAGAAACCCTTGTCTTCTCTACATTTGTTTGATTTTGAATGAAAAAGACTAAGAAATTGTCAAAAAACACAGATGTATTGATACTTAGAAAGACCGGTTTCAGTTATTATACCATTGACAATATATCAGAGATTGACATTGGTGTGATAACCGAAACCGGTCTTTCTAAGTATCAATAAATCAGTGGTTTCTTTTGACAATTTCTTAGTCTTTTTCATTCAATATGAATAATTACCACAATATCAACTTCTCAACTACACAAAAAATTTGTTTGATTCTTTTTATTTAATAATATCAGGTAACTAGTGCTCCGCAATGGTCTCATCAAGTACAACATTTTGATGTACTAAAATCTTGAAGAATTTAAAGAAGGCCTATAACTAGCCTCGGTAAATCAAGAATCTATACCGTAATATAGTTCTTAATTAGAAAAATTGGCTTATACACTTACGGGATACGAAATTCACGAAAATTTCAAGTTTATTTTCAAACGCTTATAACTCAAGAATGGGGGTGAATTTTGCCAATGTGATGACATATTATTATTGTTCCTCTCGTTAAGTATTATCATTCCTGAGAGTTTGAGCTATTTTAATTTGTTACTATTTTTGCAAAAATCCATGATATTTTTATTCATGGATCTAATGAGAAATGCAAATCTCCCAGATTTGTTTGATATTCGGGCTTTGGATAGAGGTTGACCTAACAAGTGTTGTGCTATAATATGAGACGTTTCGCTACAATACAGGGTGAAATGAAATGAAAAAATTCTTTATTAGGCGGAGTTAGGAGTTTTAAGTCCTCTCTACCACTCAACCTCAAGGGTGAGTTATTCACTGAAACATAGAATGTTTCCTCCACTCACAGATCAGAGAAATCACTCATCTTCAAATGCTTATAACTCAAGAATAGATGTGAATTTTGTCAATGTGATGACATATTATTGTTCCTCTCGTCAAGTACAGTACTTATATTTTATACGTAAAATAGTGAGAGTTTTAGCGATTTTAATTGTTGACCATTTTTGCAAAAATTAATTCATGGTTTTTCAATTTTTGCAAAATACTCACCCTGTACAGTAGCTGGGGGTTCCAAATTTGGCTCCGACATTTCTCAGGTAAAGCTTCATCTATGGTGCAAATTTCAGCCAAATCTGAGATACTTTTTTTCAACTTACTGTTTCAAAACGCACGATAAATAAAGTTAAATAACCTGAACTTAAACTATTTAAATTTTGATAATAAATAACCAAACAATAAGAGACTAATCCTAAACCATCTCAACCTAATATCAAACAAATAATATCAGGATGGTTAGTTAATCCATGATTTTTCTCATTTTTTTGTGAAAAATAAAAATCGCTCAAACTTCGTGACCTTATGCTCTTTGATGCGAAGAACTCGAATCTGGAATCCGATTTGCAAAATTCCTTACCGTTCATTAGATATGGCCGTTTGAAAATTTCATGTTTGAAGCTGCATGACTCACTCTGTATAATAGCTGGGGGTTGATTCATGGATTTCATGAAAATGCAAATCTCCCAGATTTGGATGATATTCGGGCTATGGATAGAGGTTGACCTAAACAAGTGTCGTGCTATAGTATGAGACGTTTCGCAAGATGCTTATGCCCGCCGCAAAGTAGATCCATACTCACGCCTTGGGATGTTATGTAAACCATTGCTATAGAATTATTCAAAAATATAGAAAATTCAGAAATGGCTTGATACATTGAGCTTGAATGTACAGAAAACTTATTATATTTCATTTTCAGCAAATGCAGCTGGAAAGCCTGATAGAAACTTAAAAATAAAACTTCACTTAGAGTGCACAAACAAGGACCTCTGCAGTTGTCCAAGTATTGTAAATGTATGTAATTTAAAGTATTTAGGAATAATTATTGATGAATGCTTGAAGTGGCAGCCCCATACTGCTTTATAACAAAAAAACTTAAATATATTTCATATAAATTTTACCAAATAAATAAAATATTAGAACTGAAAGATTTAAAAACCGTGTATTTTGCATTGGTGCAATCCTTTTGGAATATGGGATAGTAATCTGGGGTGGAGCTTTTGACACTCATGTAAATAATTTATTCATCACCCAAAAATATATTATTAAAACAATATTAAATAAACATAGACTTTATTCAACTAATCTATTATTCACGAATTTAACGTTTTGACTTTGAGACAACTCTACTTGAAAAATTTAACAAAATATATTATTAAATATAAAGACAACTTTTTTATGATAAATGAATCTCATTACAATTTTAGGCCAATACTATCAATAAATACGAAGTTTATTATGCAAAATTTATACTAGTTAAGAGACAGTTGATATATTTAAGCAGCAAGTTTATAAATATATTACCTTTTAATTTAACACATATAACTAGAGATACCAGTAATGATATAAAAAATTGGATAATTGCAAACTATTTCACTTCAATAGAAAACCTTATTTAAATTAAAATTTATTGTATCCCTTATAATTTATTTACTTTTATCTTTTTTCATTCTCAGAAATGACTAAATGATGAGGATTTTTTTTTATTTTAAATATTATTATACTATTTTCGATTTGCAACGGTCACCAGCGGGCAAAGTTTATTCTTTTCTGGTGATGCCATATATAATAAGTAAATTATATTTACATATGTAAAGAGATATTTATGATATTGTATTATTATTTTCTTATTTTTAAGTTAACACTTGTATTTTGTTTAAATTTATTATTCATAATTTTTTGATTCGCTCTTTATTTGTGATTGTTTTTGTTTTTTTTTAAATGGCGAAAATAAATGATTTGATTTGATTTGATTCATAATCAATCAGCTGACAAGTGGATTATTCATTGCATGTATTATTATCATTACACAGATGTCTGGAGAAGCCTAGCAATGGTTTACAAAACATCCCACGGCATGGGTTACTTTTCGTGGATTAGCTTGGGTCTACTTTGCGGCGGGCCTCAAACTATCTTCAAGTTTTTTTCGCTAAGAACCATAGACGAAGTTATTCATCAGGTGTTCTTTGGGGAAAAATACAAATTTTCATTCTTTGGTCCACGGTTATCGGTTATTTTATTTGCAAACTACGCTTCTGTTTTGTAGATATAAACACAATTTAAACTTAGAATTTTGAATAATACAAGAAAATGTATACATTACAAAATAATTGTTGAATACAAAATGTATGCAACACAAAGGAATATTGAAATTGATTTTTTTTAATTGCCAAATAATTTTACAGACATTTCTACAATCACAAAATAATAGCAGTAATAAAGTTAGCAAAAGTACAAAATTTTAGAAGTATACAGTACAATAAAATTGACAAGATTATGTGATAATAATATTAGGCAATTAATACTTATTATGTTTGTTTGATTATGTTTGTCTGCTTCATTTTGAGAGTTCAATTTCCATGTAAAAAGTAATACAATATTTTTAAATATAATACAAAAATCTGGTGTGGCGCACTCACACAACTTTCCTTGCCGTTATGAAAATTGATCACCTGACGCTAGTGTTTACGCGCATCTCAAGTCTATTATTCAAAGATCTGAGCCAGCTGGTGACAGGACAATAACGCTGGATACACACGAGATCTGCTATCTCTTCATAGTGAATCTATATCTATATATATAAAAGCGAAATGGCACTCACTCACTGACTGACTGACTCACTCACTCACTCACTCGCAGAACTAAAAATCTACCGGACCAAAAACGTTCAAATTTGGTAGGTATGTTCAGTTGGCCCTTTAGAGGCGCACTAAGAAAAATCTTTTGGCAATATTTTACCTCTAA
The DNA here is from genome assembly GCF_014356525.2 of Nilaparvata lugens. NCBI lineage: Eukaryota > Metazoa > Arthropoda > Insecta > Hemiptera > Delphacidae > Nilaparvata > Nilaparvata lugens. The sequence continues at coordinate 1,182,183 of NC_052506.1, read as the reverse complement.
GGGAGGTTTTTAAGGGTTTAAAGTTCGTCTTTTAGCATGTATGTTCTTCTTATTCTCTTAATTTATAATTGAAAAATGTCCATACCATATGTTAATATAGAACTATAATCTAAAGAGAGTACCTCTTCGAAACAGTTGTTAACTGGTAACTAAATTAATAATTTTGTCAGGTTGGCATTAAGTTGAGTTGACTTTGTTAGGTTGGCACCAAGTTGAAGATTGAAAATGCATTTAACGCGGAAAAATTGATTGGGCACTGCTACTTTAATCAGAAATATCCTGGGAATATTATACTCGCTTCGCTCGCCATATCCGTTTAGCCAGACGTTTAGTCTGGACCCCCGACTGGATTGTCCTATCATATGATAAAAATGCTCAAATGGAAAATGCAGGCCAGCGAAGCGATCCTGCTGATCTTATTCTTGGACGACCCAGTCGGGGGTCCAGGGGGCGGAGCCCCCTGGCTAGACGGATATGGCGAGCGAAGCGAGCCTGAAGGCTAGTGATTTAATATAATCAACAGTTGCCAACAGTTTGCAATTGAATAATCACATTTTCTCAAATTTCGAGCTTATTTTCAAATTTAGGTGAAAATGTTACTGAACATTACTTGCAGAGATTTTCATGCCCAATCTATTGCACTTGAATTTTTTTGTTTAAATTGTATCTGAAGCCTGATAATTGGGAATATAAAATCAAACTTTTCATAGATGCGGCGGAGCACTTGAAAATTTTACAGATATGAAACTTATGGCAGTTGATAGAGCTTATTAATGACTATTTTAGGTATGAATTTGATCAAAATCGTTGTAGCCGTTTTCGAGAAAATCGCGAAAAAACCTGTTTTTGACAACATTTTCGCCATTTCAGCCGCCATCTTGAATTGCATTCGATCGAAATTGTTCGTGTCGGATCATTACAGTATAAGGACCTTAAGTTCCAAATTTCAAGTCATTCCGTTAATTGGGAGATGATATATCGTGTACACAGACACACATACACTCACACACACACATACAGACCAATACCCAAAAAAAAACTTTTTTGGAACCAGGGGACCTTGAAACGTACAGAAATTTAGAAATTGGGGTGCCTTAATTTTTTTCGGAAAGCAATACTTTCCTTACCTATGGTAAAAGTTCGAAAATTTACTTCAGGTGTAGTCTTAAGGTGCGTACAGATATACGCGCCGCGAACATGAGCAATTCACTTTTAATCAGCTGATTATATCTGTATTTTTACAGAAACGGTAAGATACAGATATAAAAAGCTTGGCATCAGCTGATTGACAGTGAATTGCTCTTGTTCCATGAACCTTAAGGCTCGTTTCACATCAGCACAGTCAGAGGACATCAGTAGAACACCAAGTTTCCGAGCGAATATAGAGACGGCTGGTGTCTCACTCTATAGTGAGGTCCACGCTATAATGGCGGTGTTTGATTAGCAATGGTATTGCTATCTTTGTCTATCATTCAATAAAGTTATACAATACCCTTATAATGGCGGTGTTTGATTAGCAATGGTATTGCTATCCTTGTCTATCATTCAATAAAGTGGATAGCGCTATCTCTTTCTCGCTTTGCTCTGTTGCTAAATCGTCTTTTAACAATCTAGAATTAATAATTAAGGAAATATTTTATCTTAATTTATTATGAAAATTCATTATGAAATTATTGGAAAATATAATTTCTTGCTTAATAAAATATAATTGATTATTTTAAACGAGAATGAACAGTGAATATTACACCAATAAACCTGTATCAGCTACCGTCTATAGAAGGCATTGACAAGACAGAGGATCGGCAACGTTGTTCTCCTCTGCCATTATAACGTGTAGTTCGTCACTATAGAAGCCAGCCCGGCTATTCTATTCCTGGTGTCTCAGCTTGCAATAACCACTGGTATCTCAGCCTGATGTCCTAATGTGATAGATACGGGTTTTGGAACATACTCTTTTGATTTGTTTTCGAGGAGGCAAACTGTCCCTCCATCACAATCTTGAATGCAGTCTCTCTCTCTCTCTCTCTCTCTCTCTCTCTCTCTCTCTCTCTCTCTCTTCTTTCCCCCTCTCACCCTATCCCCGGTAGAGATTTACTGGGAAGGATACTTTGAATATTCTTTCCGAAGAATGGACACTGATATGTCCAAAGCCCCGCCAATTTATGTAGATGCATAACAATGTTATCTATTATAGTTATTATAAATTGCTTTTTTCAAATCATAACAGTTCAACAATTATTTTCTTAGCTTATATTATGTAAATTTATCTAAAACTTCGTTGTATTGTGAGCTATTGTAGCTATTAAGTGGATAAGCCAGTATATATTGTAATCTACATCAATTTCCACACAGAAAAAACTAAACAAGTATAAGAATTTTTTGTAACTAACTA